>NW_025954530.1:0-24769 GCF_022376455.1 Epithele typhae | reverse complement strand
AATATTTTCGGGGACCGCTACCGCTCTCTGAGGGCGACTGGTGTGCGTTCAGTGTGCGGATATGGTGGCGATACCGCGACGGTATTTTGACGGTCGGTGTGGGCCGCGGCTTAATAAGGCGAGTCGTAGGCGCCTTCAAAACTGGCCGACAAGACGGCTGCGGGCACGTGCCTGCAACGCGTATCGAGTGCTTTTTGCACTGCTCGGCCACCATCGTGTGCCGTTGTCTCGCCAACTACTATACCACCAGGCTATGGCTAGCGAGGTCGCGGAATCTGCTCCGCCTTGCTCACCCAGCTCGTCGAACGCCCTCTGTCGGACATCGCCCGAGAACTGGGCACTCTCCGCGAAGAGAACGCGCACCTGCGGCGATCAGTGCAGGATCTGGAGGACCAAGTCAGCAATCTCCTACCTGTACGAATACCTCCAAGTGCGCGTTCGAATGCAATGATGGCTTATCGTGTGCATGCGCTACAGATCCATAAACGAGCACAGGTCGAGCTAGTCACTCTACGAGGAGCTGTCAAGGCACTCATGCGGGACGGTGGTGTGCGCCTCTAACCCTGCTTTCACTTGGCTCACCCACTTACCACCGGCTTTCGACCTGTAGTTTCTCCATACTAGCTTGGTTTCTCGTCCGCACATCGAAGCCTTCCCGCCTGAGATCCTTCTCCGTATCTTCCGCTGGGCCCACGCTCCACCCTACCAACTCGATCCTTCCTCTCAGCTTCGCCCATTCAGTCCTTGGAACACCGAAATGCGCTTTCGGAAGCATCTCGTGCTCGTCTGCAGACTCTGGTCTGGACCCGCGACGGCCGCTCTATACGAGGACATCGCGCTCGTGCGCATGGGCCAAATAACTGCTCTCGCTCGCACGCTCGCGAGCGAAAACATCGCACGGCTAGTGCAACGCATTACCCTCGACTACTGCGTCGTCTGGCCGCGGTGCGCTACCGTCGTCCGTACGGACCTCGTGGCCATTCTACGCCGGTGCTTTGCCTTGCGATCGCTCACATTCCGCCCGCACCCCAACTTCCCTATCGCGGTCGACGCCAGCACCGGCAACCTCAGCTGGGAGGGCTTCAATCCCGACTGGTTCCTCAACCCTGCCGCGGCGGACGTGCACGACGCGCTCCACGAACGCGCCGCGGCGACCCTGCGAGAGCTCGACTTCGCCTTCACCCTGAGCCCCGACCAGACGCTCGAGCTCCACGCGCTCCTCACCGCCGCCTACGCCCTCCGCGTCCTCAAGCTCGACCAAGTCCAGCCCGCCAAGGACCCAGACGACCTCCTCGCGCTGCCCCCGCTGACGCTCGCGCACCTCGAGGACCTCACGCTCCCCGTGGACTCGCCCGGCTTCGTCGCCTACGTCGCCGCGCGCTGGGCCCTCCCCGCCTGACGCACCTCACGACGCTGCACACCGCGACGGTGCCGGGCGCGCTCCTCGCCGCGCACGGCGCGCGCCTCCGCTACCTCCACCTCGTCCCCGCCAAGCGCGTGGGGCAGTTCGACCACTCCTGGACGCCGACGGCCGCGGCGGGGCTCGAGACGCTCGCCGCGCACGCCCCGCGGCTCGCGCACCTCGTCCTCGCGCCCGCGCGCTCGCCGCCGCCGCTGCTGACCGACGGCGCGGGCGTGCCGACGGAGGCGCTCAAGTGCCCCGCGACGCTGCGCACGCTCGACGTGTGGTGCCACGGGTGCGCGTGCACGGAGGAGGACGTGCGCGCGCAGGAGCGCCTCGCGCGCGTGTCCTGCGACGCGCCGGCGGGGGCGCGCGTGCGGCACCTGCGGAGGGTGCTCCGGGCGGACGTGCCGCGGGTGTGCGCGCCGGAGGTGCTGGAGGAGCTCGGGGCGGAGGCGAGGCTGGTCAGGTTTGCGGACGCGGTGTTCGTGCAGACGGAGAGGCTGGTCGTGCCGGATAGCGGGCGGGAGAGGGGGGATATGCCGTGGTTCGTGAGAGGGGAGCGGGAGACTGGGAGCGACGAGGAGTCCGAAGGGTTCAAGGCCGAGCCGGAGGAAGACGAGGATAAGGATAAGGAAGAGGGGGAGGGGGAGGAGGACGGGGGAGAGGACGAAGAAGAGGAGGACGAGTCCGAGTTCGAGAACTACGAGCCGCAAGAGTTCGAGCCAGAGTCGGAACCGGAGACGGACTACGGCGTATCAGATGAGGATCCCGAGGGTATCATCGAAGACTGGGAGCGGGATGTGAACGCGATGAGGGAAGAGAATCTTGGGGAGCAGTTGAACCGCGACATGGTCCTGGCGATGTTCGAGGACCGGCTCGTGGACGACTCGGATCTAGAGGACTCGGATCTGGACGACACAGGAAGAATTGAAACCCCACGGACATAGCATCCACACAGGTTTCTGGCAATGTATGTACAATATCTCAACAACCCATCTGATGCATGTAGACTGAGAGCCAAGGTGCTCATTAGCCAATGGGTTCGGCCCATCCGCCGGGATACTTATACCGGTCGAGTAGTCCCATTCCGCCGTGCCCTGCATCGCGTCAGCTACCGTGGATGCGAGGTCAGACATTTTCCCCTTTGTCGGATGCACGATGGAGAAGTATGGCGTCAGGCGCGACCGCACCGCGGTGCTCACCTGTAGAAAGCCGAATCTTCAATCAAGACAATCGCTCATGGAGAAGAGGAACCGAGCGATCACCTCGGCAGTCGCGGGGTTGTTTTCAACTTGTTTCCCACAGCGTTTTCGGAAGCAGCCGCGTGATCCACTCCTCCAACTTGGCGTCCTGTTCCAAATTCAGGCTCAATCTGGGCGATCCCGCGTATTCTGGCTCGCCATCAAGCTATAACGGGGATGTCCTGAGCAGTGAGGCCAAGTTGAGGCCTTGAGGACTGGAGGCCAAGCGGGCCCGGGAGCCTGCGCGTCTCCCACGTATTTGCACTTGCGTACGGAATGGCTGCCTCCACTCTCGTCCTCCGACTTCCCCTGAGTCTAGGCTGCTCTTGCTATACTCGCTTGCCTTCGTCGTGCCGCCCGCGTTCTCTGCAGCTCACCAACGATGGGTTTTCTCAATACTTCAATGCTTTGGATACCCCTCCGCATCATAGTTGATATGCTATGGTGGCCACCTCCAACGAGACCCCGCCTCCCCCACCTATGATAAAGTTCGACCCTGAGAACGTGCAAGACGACTCTGTAGTGGAGGTGTGTACAATGAATAAATCTTTCTGAAGTTTCGGCTCATATCAGGCGTAGCTCAACAAGCTGCTTCCTTGCTGCACCTTGAACACCGATTACAAGAACAGTAAATCCAGTGAGTAGTCTAGCGGCGGCGGCACAATCCTAAGTCCTCATGGGGCTTGCGCTTCAGTCGATTCCGTGAAGGAGATCTGGATTCCTGTCCCGATGAATATCAGCGTCCTTGCTGCTCTGCATTTTGATATGCACAGACAAATCCGCGAGGGCAACGACATCAATGCGGTGGGTTTCCATCTGGTCAACCCCTTTCACGTGCTCATCCCGTTGCAGTTCTACGACGACGACATGAATTTCGACTACAATCTCGTCATACTCCCCCGGTTGTCCCAGCCCGAAGATCTCCGTTCGAGCAAAGACATCCGGCTGCTCTGTGCCCCCATCCCTTTCCACCCCCTTTACCACTGTGGCATTGTCTGTGCTGGCGAGGAGCTGCTCAGACTCTTCCCCGACGGACGGTTCGACAAAACCATGTTCTCCGGTATCGATTCCACAGTGGTCCATAACATGGAGGCGGCGTTCATGATCTACAAAAGATGGATCACGAGAAACCCGCCCCCTCGGTATATGTCTACCCTCTCCTGTTCCAGACAAGACAACCACCACCACAGGAACGATGTTGCCAGCGGTCCGCTGCTACAGCCACACGAGGCCAAAGCACTGAAACGCCGTCACTCGTGGTAGGAGCTTGTAGTGGATGAGCGCAGTTTGGTCCACCGCTGGAGTCGATGCATGATTATACTGGCATGGCAGTTTGGCCAGCTGGGCCTCACTGAAAACGGCGGCAATCGCATCTGACGGTGTGCGTCCTCTTCCCTTTTTGAACCCGTCTGAGGTCTCACGAAGCCTAATCTTGTTTATGGTCCCGACACAGGCGTCCCCGAACGACGGTAAGCCGCACAAGATTCCATTGCCAGATCTCCCCCCTCCTACCATCGCAGATCCAGCTCATTGTCCGCCCGTTCAGGCTTCGCCTATTATCCCAGCCAGACCGCGGTTTGTGAGTCCGTTCGCGGGCGTTTTGCCGACTCTGCGGCGCAGTGCTGGCCATGATCTGTGATTGCTTTTTGGTGCGGTGGATCCACGTCGAAAATGTATGTACAATATCTCAATAACCCATCTGATACATGTAGATTGAGAGCAAAGATGGCCATTGGCTAATGAGCTCGGCCCATCCGCCGAGATATACCTGTCCAGTAGTCCCAGTCCGCTGTGCCTTGCACCGCGTCAGCCGCGGTGGACCGGAGGTCATCGGTATCTGCGGGACTTGGTGGGCCAACGATAGTAGTTACGAGGTCGAGAATAAGACGTCGTGCAGCAGAAGTCGCAGGTAGCTTGGCGAACGGGCCGGACATTTTCCCCTTTGTCGGATGCATGACAGAGAAGTACGGCGTCAGGCGCGACCGCATCGCGGTGCTCACCTGTGGGAAGCTGAATCAAGACAATCGCTTGGGTAGAAGCTCGCATGACTCACGGTTGGTCGGAGGAGCGGTGAACCCCGCTGAGAGAGACGCAAGAGGAACCGAGCAATCACCTCGGTAGTCGTGGGGTTGTTGCCGCCGAGCTCCCACAGCGTTCTCGGAAGCTGCGTGATCCACTCCTCTAGCTTGGCGTCCTGCACTAAATTCCGGCCTAATCTGAGAGATCCCACATACTCGGGCTCGCCATCAAGCTATAAGCGAGCATGCCTGAACATCTCACTCAACGGTGTATTCAAGCCATAATGACGTACCAAAAACAAGTCGTCCCACAAAGTCGATTGTATGCCTCTTGACGGCGGAGGTGGAAGACGTTCTGATAGCGTGATCGACGATCGCCGAGAACACGGACGAGGACGCTGTGCCCTCTGCGATCCGCGAGTTGACGAGAGACCACACAGTGGGCAACAGGGCGACGTATGCCTGTGCAGAGATCGGACGCGGCAGGGCACCATTCGTGCTGCCGTTTCCGTCGACAGCTTGTCCTCGGAGCAGCTGCATGACGTGAGCGCTGACTCTTTCTATCTGCCGTCCCTGGGCCGCAGCGGCGGGGCGCCAGCCACGCGTTTTCCACGGTGGCTTGGGAAAGTTGTGGCGGTGGTTTCGCGTTGAGACGCCAAGACGAGGAAGGAAGAGAGCTCGCAGTAGATGAGATTGAGGTTCCTGGAAGGCTTGCTCGATTTTGACGTCTCTCCGGATACTCGGGTGGTTGGTGACGGTGAATGGAAAGTAGGGGCCGAAGTGGTACAGTAATGTTTGGAGGTCGTTCTCGCTCTTCGTGGCGGGTTCCGGACTGATAGGACATTGTGAGAATAATACGTGCACTTCCGCAGGAGAACCGCTCACTTGTGCAGAGTCCTCCAATATCCTGCCATACAGGCTTCGCAATATTCGACAAATGACCAACACCATCTGCACTTCTACTTCTGAAGGGCTCGAGCTCGGAGAGAACACCGCGGGAGCGCAATCCAAGAAGGTGGAGACCAACGTCGATTGCAGCGTGCGTGCGAGTCTCTGCGACACATTGTGAGATGAAGGCGCAGACAAGCACAGGAAGATGACGTACCGCGACGCATACAACCTCGGCGTCTTCATCTGTGACCTGCGCCGAGTCATCTCCAGCGAGCGTAGACATGGTGACGTCGACATCCTCCAAATCATTCAGTGACCAGGCCAGCGGACCTGTAGCAAGTGCCGTCGTTGAAGTTACCAACGAAGTCGTCTGCGCTCTCTTCCTGGGCTTCTTCAGTCCATTGTCTAGACGAGGTTGTAGTTTCGTGTGGACGCAGAAGCGCATCAAAAGCCTCGAAGGCTCGTCTTGACGAGAACGCTGAAGCAAGATACCAAGTCGGAGTGACGGTGGCCGACGAGGACTCTGCGAAATCCCTTGAGATCCAGAATGAACGGAGTGCGTGTGACAAGAAGGATGCAAGCGATCTCAAAACAACCAATTTTGACTGAAAACGAGTACGAAGTTGAGCGAAAGGTCTGACATAAATCGTAAGGTACTCACGGCTGATGAGAGAACCACACTCGCGGTGGAAGTCGCTTGGATGGGGCCTGTGTCTGCTGTCTTTGAGAGGTAGGTGAATCAGTGATATTGATCGGACTCACCTCCGCCCTCCCCAAAAATCGTACCAGCGTTGAGGATACCTAGATATCCTTCTAACACTCGTCGACCATGACTTGAGCTGCCATTCGCATCCAGCCCTCGGTGACAACTTCTGGTATATGCTCGAGGCAGACGTCAAGGAAACGGATGGCGTCGATGCGTATCTCCGGGAAAATGTGTGTTTGCGCGGAAGTAGTGAAAAGAAGGAGAACTGCGGAGTGCGGAATCAAATCGTCCTGCACCCATTGAGGTGAGGCTTGTTATCAAGGGGATGAAGAAGTGCATACCTGAGGTAATTGACTGAAAAGCCAAGAGAAGAACGACAAAAGCGTTTTCCTGACACTAGAGTCCTAGCAAAGATTCAGACGGAGTTTCAAGCCAGATGCACGAATATTTACCTCATCACCGACGAGTTTGACGCAGCTGTTGATGAGTATGGTCAAGTGGGTCGCTATCAGCTCAGGATGGCCCTCTAGCAGTTCGCGTAGCCCAAGAACAGCATCTAAGAGAAATTCAGGCGCTTCTGAGGGCTGAGAGCTACACGTACGAGCCTTTTCGAGTGGTAGCTTGTAGTGCTTCAGCTGCATGGCTAGCGTGTCGAATGTGAGTTTCCTTTTGGTCATAGGAACGTCTCCATCCTTGTCTAGAGCAATGCTCTGCGTAGGAAGCGCAATGGCTATGGCTTATGGTTAGCCTTTTCCAGCCACCGGAGCCGTGAATGTGCGCACATCTCGCTTTGAAAGAGGTATCCAACGCATTGTTGGGAGTTTGTTTGCCCTTGCCTAGTTTGAGCTTCGCTTTCTGTGATAATCTGTCAGCTCGGGGGCACTGTCGCTGGATGTGAATGTATATACGGCAAAGTCTGCGCCTTTTCCTTTCTTTTCTTCGAGCTCTTCGGCATCTCGACGCCTTTCTTCGACGAGTCGTGGCGGCGGGCGGGGCAAGGGCAAGGCGCCTATATCCAGATGTGTGAAAATGGAGTCATCCGGATTAGGCATTTCGCAAGCGCTCTTGTTTCCGAACCGTCATCTCATTGTCGACGTGCACTGCAAGGCAATCTCTTCCACCCCCCATGCAATCTGGGAGGTTTCCTATCCTGCTTCAAGAATATTTCCGCGACATAAGCAGGAATAGGGTGGCCTCAAGCCTCAGCCCTGCGAGTCAGTTCACTCTGGAGATCTTTTCGGGTTCCTGTGGCTGGTCGTACTAGGTGTGTTTCATGCTGCCCTCATAAAACGATCAATGGAGGTGATGCGCAATCCTGAAAAAACAGCAAAATTGATGCGACACCGGACCTCGTTGTGTCACGCGCGCAAGGCTCGTCGTAATGCGCCGCGCACCTGACCGGTGGCCGATATTCCTCCGGGTACTAGAACGAGCAGAAGGCGGGCCGTAGTACGGAAACGTTGCCGGAAGCCATGCGACATATAAGACACCGACTCTCCGAAGACCCCTCTTCTTCGACTCACCTGGCCGGTCATACAGGATGCGTCTGCTATCCCTCGTCCAAAACGCCCTGCTCCTCTGCGGCTTCGCCGTGCTGTCATCTGGCGCGGACGCTGCGGCGGCAGTTCCACAAAGGAACAGCCATGTACCGCGCGGGTTTGTCACTACCCGCGGAACGCATTTCGAGCTCGACGGAAAACCTTTCGTAAGTCTGGAGCTCATTGCCGCACTCGACGCTGACTCTTGCGCATGATAGGCATTTGTGGGAGCCAACTCATATGTATGTCACTGGAAGCACCTATATCATGGTGCATTTGCTGATAGATATTTAGTGGCTGCCTCTCCTCACGTCCCCGGATGATGTTGAGAGCACTTTGAAGTCGATGCAAAATGCCGGCATCAAAGTTCTTCGGACGTGGGTACGTGTATGACGAAGTGACAGGACTCTGGCATTCACCCCCGTACAGGGCTTCAATGCCATAAACGGAACGGAACTGCCAGGTGCTCTGCAGTCCAATCTCACCTACTATCAAGTGCGAATCCTCAATCTCCTTCCGTATCTTCTATTGACGGTCCACCTTAGACGTGGAACAACTCAGAATGGAGCCTGAATGCAAACTCTCAAGGGCTCGAGCGTCTTGATAAAGTCATTTCCACGGCGGAGAAACATGGCATCAAAGTGATCTTGACTTTCGCCAACAACTGGTTCGTGCTGTGTTTCGTATCTTCATTCATGCATTACCGAAGCTCTTATTTCAGGGTTGGTTACGGCGTAGGTATGAGTGTTGTGTAAGCTTCTGCGAGACTAACACTATTGTCGTCGTAGGGTTCGGATCTTTACATTCAATGGATGCTCGGCGCTGGCCAGACGCACGACGTATTCTTCACAAACGAGCAAATCATCGCGTCGTACCGTAAGTCAGGACTCACTTCCTCAGGAAAAGTCTCATCCGTCTGCTATAGAATCCTACGTTAAGACCATCGTGGAGCGTTACAAGAACTCGCCGGCGATTTTTGCATGGGAGCTGATGAACGAGGCCAGGTGCTTGAGCGACACTCTCCGGGCTGGACCATCTTGCGTCCAGGCTCCAATACTCTCCGGACTTGGTATGAGCAGCAGTCCAACTTCATCCGCAGCTTGTGAGCCCCGTTTGTGTTGTGTCTGGAGCTGCATCTCATGATGGTTTCAGGATGCGAATCATCTGATCACGACGGGAGGTGAAGGGCACTTCTTCTGGAAGGATCCGGAGACATAGTACGCGCTGAAGCCAAATGTTGTTTCAAATGCCCGCTGACTTGTCTCTAAGCTGGTCGGACCATACCCTGGTCAGCGATTACAATTACAACGGCCAAGGTATGTTATCTTTTTGCAGACAATGTCTCACTACTCACTCATACAGCTGGCGAGGACTTTGATCACGATCTACTGTTGCCTAACATCGACTTCGGGACTTATCACATTTATCCCCAGACTTGGTGAGCTCCTAGTTGGGAGTCCCCTCCTTTAGCTGACGCTGAGGTTGTGTGCAGGTATCCGGAGCTTGTGAGAGCTATCAGTGAAAAGCGCTTGCACACATTAACACGAGGCAGGATTTTCCGGGATCGAACTGGACTGCGGAAGATTGGGGACTCGACTGGATTCAGCAGCACGTCCACTGTGCGTTCCTGTTCAACTGTATTGGTCTTCGCTGACAGCCTTGTGATGGACAGCTGCGAACAAGGCAAACAAGCCCGTGGTCTTGGAGGAGTTCGGCGTGACGGGCCTGCGTACGTTCACTCTGACACCATTCGAGATGTGCGCTGCTCACCAAACAATAGAGAACAAAACGGTGGTCTACCCCAAGTGGGTCCAGCGTGCTCTAGATACGCACCATGGGTGATTACATTCATCAATCCTAATTTGCCGCAATAACTAACCCTTGTCCTGTTTTACAGCGGGTGAGCGCAGTTCGGCACATCACCGAAGTCGAGTCACACAGGGCTTATTGTCCCTCTCCGATACAGGATTATGCCGTGGCAGTTCGGCCAACTGGGCCTCACCGAGGACGGCGGCAACCGCGTCATCAAGTACGCCGACGCGCTCATCGACGGCGTGCGTCCTATCCCCTTTTTGAACCCGTCTCACGAGGCCTAATCCTGTTTACAGGCGTCCCCGAACGACGGTAAGCCGCACGAGATTCCATCGTCAGATTTCCCCCCTCCCACCATCGCAGATCGAGCTCATTGTCCGCCCGTTCAGGCTTCGCCTATTATCCCAACCAGACCGCGGTCTGGGAGGTGTTCACGTAAGTCCGTTCGCGGGCGTTCTGCCGACTCCGCGGCGCAGTGCTGACCGTGATCTGTGATTGCTTTTTGGTGCGGCGGATCGTGCTGGTAGGCGGGCGGCCAAGATCCAGAACGCGCGATCTGGATAGCGGGATCGGCTAAAAGTACAGAGAAGGTGACGGTGGCTATGGCTATGGTACAGGGATGCAGCCGTGCAGGTGCAGTGGAACACGCGGGGAAGGAACAGGCTCTGCACGTCGGCTCTCGTCTCGTCTCGTCTCGCGTCAAAGAGTCATCGGGTTCCCGCCCCTGTCGCCCAGCCGGTATCTTCACACGGGTCCTACAAGAATGCCATTCGTCAGTGTTTGAACCGGCGCGGGGAGCGAGCCATCTGAGACTGACGGTCGCTATTCGCGAGTGGTGGCTGTGGCGGCTTGCCGGAGAGGCGTCGCACACCAATTGCAAGGCCACCTTGATGCCGTCTCCGAGCGGGATCTGCCAGTTGCAGCCGCAGCGGTAGGGCGAGTAGGGCGCGGCGAAGACCTGGGAGACCTTGCACCGCGCGTCGCGCCAGATGTTCACGCTGCCGATCCGCAGAGCGTGCTCGAGATCAGCGGGCGGGCTCTGGAGGGAGGTCTGCTCACGACATCTCGACCGCACGCACGCCCGCGCGGGGGTCGACGTCCCGCTCGAGGACGTATTTGTAGAGCGTGCCGGTCGCGAGCACGAGGCGGATGTCGTCGCCCGCGGGCACGCGCACGCTGCCCGCGTTGCGCGCGATGCGGACCGTGACAGGTGCGTTCGTGTCGTTGACGATTTCGAGCTCGACGTCGTGCGTCGCAGTGCTGGTCGGCATCGTGTGCCGTTTTCTCCGCGGTGGGGTGCTCGGGGGTGCGGAGGAGAATATTTGTTGTGGGGGGCGAGAACGCCGGGGACGTCGTGGGGGGACAGGGAAGGAGAAGGAGGATCGGGGAGGGAAACAACGCCCCTTCGCGCGGCGCAGCGGGGGAGCTATATACTGGCCCGCGCCGGGCGCGACCCCGGGAGAACAGCGCGCGGACGCTCGTCGCCATTGTCGGGGAAGCCGCGAAGGCGAGCGGGAAACACAATCGGCGGGCGCGGACGCCCAGGGAGAGACACGCTGCCGGGACGTTGCGGACAAGAAGGGTAGCCGCAGAAAGGGCGCGATGTCGCGGGCTCTCGGTATGGCACCGCGCGCGCGCCAGGCCCTCGCCTCGCCTATTGTGTCCTCCTTTGGGGACTGAGTCGCGACCGGTATGCAGTCAGTCGCCCGCCAGATCGGGCGCGGGTATAGCGCAGGCGGGACGGGGCTCGCGCGGGATGTAATGGAGAGGGGCAGTGGGCGTCGGGGACGTGCGATAGAGACCGGGCGTGCGAGCGCGGGTGGCGACCTTATTGTCTTGCACTGGCGCCGGGGAGTGTCACAGGTGCGGGGCGTGCATCGCGTTCGGTGCATCGGGCCCATCTGCAATCTGCGGGTGCGTCGTGGGTTCTTGATACGTGCCAGCGGAGGGCGCGAGGCAAGCACGGCGGGCGGGCGCACGGGGAGCGGCAGAGGCGCGGGTGGCTAAGAAGGGCAAGTACAAATGAAGAAGTCGGCGGTGACTCCGGAGCCGCCGTCGCTATGTCCGTCCTTTTGTCGCGCGCGGGCGACACTGTCAATCCATCGATCAACGCGGGAGGGCTGGCTGCGGCTTCCATCCATCCGCCCGCATGCGCTGGACGAGGCGGAGGATGTTCTTGCAGTCGTCGATCCCCGAGTGGTGCCGTCCCTCGAGCTTCATCCCCGCATGCCGCAGCATCTTATCCATCCCCTGTGCAGAACGTAGGCCATAGAGCTCTCGGTACTCCTTCTTGATGTTGATCCACCTGTCAAACGGTGGCGGGAGGCCGCTTGCTGCGCCCGTAACGACGGCAGCTCCGACTTTGCCCGGCTCGGGCCAATCCATGGGCAGGTCGCTGGAACGAAGTTGTTGAGGGAGCATCGTCTTGAGATCCCAGTCGCCGCACGTCAGGAACGTGGCGGCCTCAGGGTGCTCCAGGACACCGTGTTCCCGTAAGAACTCGAGGAATCGCTTCCAAACGGGGGGGAAGGTCTCGCTCGAGTCAACGGTTGTCTTGCGACCAAATGGCTATCAGCTCCAAAGACAGACAAGGTCCACGGCGCAGCTCCACTCACCTGTTCGATCCCAGTGAGATTTGTACAGAACGGGGTCAGAGTCGGATGGTGGACTGGCCGAACATATTCGTGAAAGGTAGCCGTGACTTTGTCTTGCTCGAGATCGTAGAGAAGAGTCGGGAGTTCGATGATTTCTGATTGTCCACGAGGGATTACGGTAGTTGTGTCGTCACAAGTTGCCTCAAAGTCCAGAACGAGCAGAAAGCGGAGGCGCGCCATGCTGGGCAGTGCGACAAGTACTGGACGTAGGGGGAGCATGGCTGTTGCAGCCGCAGGATTAATTGCCGCCTTGACATGATCCCAGACATGTGATGACTCCCAGCGCTGGTTCTGGCCACGATGTCACAAGCAGTCGTCGGGCTGAATACGGACAGCCATCGCATGATTTACCGCATTGGCAGCGGAGGAGAGTATGAATACAGAGATGTACAGAGATGCAGTGCAGAAAGCAGAGTTCAACGAGGCGATAAGCAAGGGTCCCGACTAACCTCACGGCATGAAACGGAGCCTGAAGTCCATCATGAGGTCCATGCATGCCAGGTCTTCGTCATCCTCCGTGAATCCGCGTATGGCCACATTGAATTTGGCTGGAGGGAACATGTCAGTGGTCTCACTCATAGTCGCCAATTTGGAGGTTGCGCACCAGGAGGAATCTCCTTGGGAAGAGTGACGGTCTGGACGACCTTGTGCGTCCCCTTCTCCACAGGGCATTGGACGGTGGTGTTCGCCTTCTCCCTGAAATGATACATGGCCTCAGCGCACCATATCATGGATACAATAAGGTAGTGCTTACGCCTCCTCGCAAATGTCAAACTCCTTCTGGAGGAGCTTGATTACACCCGCCTTGACAGTGACCTCTGCGTACGCGCCCTCCTGATCGACGGTAGCCTACTGAGTGATCGACGACGACAAAGAGGACGTAAGACTCACAGTAATGTCCTCATCTGCAATACCCTCAACAGTGATCGTCAAGTCCTTGCCACGCTGGGGAGGGTCAGGCGAGATGGAGATGCTCTGGATGTGCACGAGGTGCGAGTCGGTGCCTTGAGACCGCATAAGCGGGTGTTCGAGACCGCACTGAGAACAACATACCGCAGTCGTTCCAGTCCCATTTCTTGTCAGTGTTGCCTGGGAAGACCTGCTGGTCGACAGTGGCGGCAGCGGCACCAGCAGCAGCAGCGGCAAGGAAGACAAGGAGACCGAAGCGAGCCATAGAGTGAGATGAGAAGCGGGGTATCGTCGTCGTAGACAGAGTCACTGGCGAGGGGGAGGGGCAGCGCACAAACCACGGGTATGACGGCTCTGATGGCGTGGGAGGCACCTGCCTCTCCGGGAGGGTTCGGATGTGGGGACGCCGGCCACCGCCCTCCGCTCCAGGGGGGTCAGGCGCCCGCACTGCTCCGCTGCGCATGCGGCATCCCCCACGGCCATACGCCCGCAGTTTATATTCTTGTCTTCTTTCCCCCATCCTGCCCGTCCCTCCGTCTGTCCTGCCCGCGACACGACGTTCACGACCTTCCTCTTTCTTTCCCCTTTTTGCTTTTCTTCATGCCCGCGAGGGAATACTGCTGCTGCGCGATCCCCATCATCTACTCGGGGATCTACGCCACCCTGCTTGAGCAGCTCGTGCTCGGGATAGTTGCGGGGACGCTATCCATCGGTACTCCACCCAGTCCGTCCCTTCTCCCGTTCTCTTCTTTCGACCCTTCGCTCACGACTTTGATTCGTAGTCGTTGGTGCCTCAACACCTTCGTTTGCCAAGTGGATCTTCGCCGTAATCTGTTGGGTGGCAGCTGGCCTGCAGCTGCTTGGGTTCATAGCCGTAAGACAGGTGCGCAGTCCCCGCGGATTCCGTAAACTTTGGGCCGACCCTCGGTGTGCAGGAAAAAGCCATCCTCTTCCGTCGCTATGTCACCCTCCACTCGCTCGTAACAGTAGCCGCCTTTGGCGTCGCTGCAGCCTGGATCGCCATCTCCGCCACTCGTCACACTCAGGCCCAGGACAAGTGCATCGCCGACTTCTTCGCCGGCACCGTTTCCGCGAACAACTCCGAGGGCCAGACACTCTGCAACATCTTCCCGTGGGCTGACATCGGAATCATGGGCGCACTCTGGGTCCTGCTCGGCATCATGCAGGTAAGGCGGCTCTTATTGACGTCACGAGTCCACCCGCTCACGCTCTCCCTCCAGCTCTACCTGTACTCCGTCCTCAGCGCCTTCCGCAAAGGACAGAGCCGGGACCACACCAAGTACGAGTCCCTCATGTCCGAGAAGTCGATGAACAACATCCCTCTGGAGGATCGCGGTGGTGCGTGGGGTTCACGCAGCTCAACCGAAAGGCTTGTTCAAAATAGCGGCCATGCACGCCAAGACAGCAGTGCTAGTGTAGGCTCTGCCATGGCCGCCCAGCCCGAAACCTTTGCTGCAAACAACTACTCCGCATACCCCCCGAATGTGCATACCACGGACCCTACGCCCACTCCTAATGTCCACGACGGATACTACGATCAACCTAATGCGTACGGCGCCGGTGTCGGGTACCCCGCGCGGAGTCAGGCCCACCCTGGTGAGTTCTAGATGAGCCGCGCATGCCCTCTCAGCTGTCCTCGGATAGTCTGCTTCGTTCCGCCCGCGTGCTGTACGATACATAAGTATATGGACGTTAATTACGCGTACTCTGTTATAGCGGAAGGGTCGTTTAGACGAAAGACTCCCAGAGTACAGAAGCTCGGCTCAGAGGACTTTAGCGTGCAGCCCCAACCCACGTACAACGGTTACTACGACTACCAGCAGCAGCAGCAGCCCCAGCCTGGCTATGCTTATGCTTCATACGGCGCACCGTACGGTACTCGATACTAGTCCCCGCCCCGCTCGCTTTCAATTCTCGGCTCGTACGTACCAGAGAACACGGACTCTGTTTTCGGACTATCTCTCATCATGTATCAAAAGGCATTCCACCGCACCGGTTGTTGTCTGCGCACCCCTTCGTCAAGGGTCATGATGTAAGAAGGGCTGAGAGTCGGGAGCAGCTTGTCAACGGCAATGGCTGCAGGGTCATGTTCGGACTCGATGCACGCCAATCCTTAACCTACTGGAAGGAGATGTTGAACGTCTTGGGTAGGATATGTTGGGCAGGGTGTGATGTATCGCAGGTCGTTACATCTCTTCTATCATATTGCTTTCCCACGGGCTTGTGTCGAGGTAGAACTCTCGCTCTTGTGCGATTCGTTTCCGTGCACCGCCCTCTCCGGCCATCCTCGGAGAGTATGGCATTGCGGGCGGTATTCCACCCCTAGCACCCTCGTGCAGGACCGTCAATATGCACAGTTGGTGTACCGCGCCTTCCAGGGCACCTTGTAGTAGTGATATGATTTACTTGGAGCGCCGTACCTATCACATTTAGTCTGAGCCATGCGCACCACCGTGCGCGGTCAATACTCTGTTGAAGTTGTGTACACCTGGATACGTGAATCCCAATCTTCTCTGCTGTCTCATCACTCTCCCATCTGCATCAAGACTTCGTCCACTCACCAACGTTTACATTAGCAGGAGATAGCCGGCGAATAGTTGCAAGTATTGGTGGTAACTGCTCTAAGTGCACATTATTGTCGCTGACCACTAAATTACATCTCACTTAGCAATCCAGATTTTTTCCTGATGGAGTAGACCGCAACGGGAACACCCCGAGTTGGTAGTGGAGCAGAGGGCGCAATTTGCGCGTCCTATCTAGTTGAGTTTGGCCGGCAAACCTGCGTGACGTACACCAACCGTCAGACTTCCGGCAAGGACAAAGATGGAGAAGGAGAGGGAAAGTATGCTCACCGAGATTGTTGTTTCCGGTGACGACCAGGGCACCCTTCGCTAGCAACAGGCCGTCCAGCTGCGCTGATGGCTGACGTGAGATCAGAGGGCGGAGGCGCCTGGTGTAGGAGTCCTCGCCACGCAGCGCGAGATCGAAGAAGGAGGCAGGCAGGAAGCAGGCCTCGCCGAAGTCGAGGACGACGATAGTGCCATTAGGCTCCTTGATGAAATTCTGCCGGTTCATGTCGGACGGGCAGAGGCAGAGGTCATGCGCCTCGGCTTCCTGACTGAAGTCAACATATACATTATAACCGAAGGACCTCAGGATCTATGTCAGAAGAGAGTAAATAATGCAGAACCGTGAGCGGAGACATAAAACTTATAAGCGAAGGGGACGACGGGACGGGGAGAGGGAAGCGGGATGATGCGCGGGATGAAGGGGGAAACACTCACGCCGTTGATGTGGTCTTCGAGCAGCGTGACGGAAGGGTACTCTACCGAGGATTTGCGGTCGTTGAATAAGGGGTGGAAGATAGGGCTACCGCCGAAGTGGCCAAGCTGTGCGTTAGGGGGGTGGATGGTGATGAGACGCTCGACGGCCTTGGCGACCGCGGGGGCGTCGGTGTTGCTGCACACAGCCCCAGCAACGAATTCCATGATAATATAGCCCCAGTTGTCATTGTCGACAAAAGCGAGGTAAACGTTGGGAACGCGGACGCAGGCGGTGGCGGCGGCGGCGGTACCGTTGACGCTGTGAGCGACGTAGTCTTGCGTGCGCGCCTCGGCCATGGTGATGGACGGTCCGAACTTTACCCACGCATAAGGGATGCCGGACTCGTTGACTAGGGACATGCCCCGTTGGTTAGCAGTGGGATTGCTCGAGTTGTTTTTGTTCAAGTGCGTGGTGCACGCCCGGATGATGGCGTCTGCGTTAGGCAATTGAGCAGGTTTGTTGTTGGCGACGATGGCGAAGTTGACATTGAACATGACGAGCGCTAAAGAGACGAAGGCAGCGAGGCGTGAGTGGACAGTCCTGGGCGATGATAATAGCGATACGTACGGTATAGGTATAAGGGTCACTCTTTCGGAGACGGCGGAGACGACAGAAAGCAGAGAGAGAACAGAGAGAGACGTAGAGGCAGACAGAGAGGGGCCGGGGAGGGCAAACAACGAGGGGGAATATTTGAGTCGTGTCTTTTGATTACCCCGTACTATCACGACCCCAGTGTTCGGACAAACGTGAATCGCGTTCCGGTACCTCCACCGATAATCATGAAATTTTAGATTCAGCCAGGATAGATTCTCACACACCTATGTTCGAAGTTTTGCGTCCCCCCAGACCAAGCTACATCCGATCTCGAGAATGCACTCATCTCACTGGGAGAAGTCCCACCCTTGACGGATCTTGGCTGAAACGCCTATCCCAGCGCCCCCCTTGGAATTGGGGAATGTAATTCTTGCGCACTTTAAAAGTGTTTGCCAAATTCTCCGAGAGGATACGCCTTCATGGGCGTGGGCAGTACAGAATTGAGCTCTGAAGGCGTGACAATAATTAATCCAGTGCTTGTGCGTCACGTCTCAGCACCCTACTCGATTTGGCTCGGCAATGGCTCTCTTGCGACAGGTTTTGACATCGGCTACAGCTGGGCGCCGTGACCGCATCTGTGACGACGTGCGGAGAATTGTCCGAACACTAGGGTCCGTTCACTCTTTCAACGACTATACACGCATATGTCCTCCACTCGCCCACAAAGTTTGCAGAAGTATGGAGAGAAATAATTTAAATGGGTCTATAAAATTTGAAGATTATCGGTGGAGGGGGGCGACGAGGACGCATTGAACTACCTCGTTCGGCGCTTGCCTGTCCGGACACTGGGGTCCTGATAGTATGGCGACGGATACTTCGTCGATTACGAGCTGTGAGGAAGCTGGTAGTTGTGACAGTCGGCGCTTCGCTGACAAGTTATTGTCAATTGACTCACCCGTCCCACATCTCGAGCGCATGGCGGTAGTTGTCCTGCGTCCCGCGCTGGAGCTGCTTGAAGACTGGCGCGTCGGTCAACGCCGCCCTCTTCTCCCAGGAGCCACTGGCCTCCGATCGCGCCAGTGCCTCCAGGACGGAGCGTTTGAGCGGGCTGTTCGTGGTTTCGGTGGGCGGCATGTAGAGAGATGGCGAGGTTGTTGAGACGATAGGCGTGGCGAGATAGAGATAAAGAGGATAGAGAGACGCAGGGGGTGAGGGTGCGGCAATAGTGGTGTGTAGGCATTTCGACGAGAGCCCTTTATACCAGCCAGCTCCGAAGACGAACCAAGTCCCGTCATCACTTAAACGAACGCAACTCCCTAGACGGTTGTGCTCGTTGACGACTGGAGATGTCAGCAAAGCCACTGTCAGCAATGACATCTGTCCAAAAGCGTCCAAGACGAATCCTGTGCTCTACTCTGAGGGTATGGCATCTCAGAAGCATACCGAGACCTCATCGACCGGCCTGTTGCGGAGGAGTGTCGTGTCTTCTATTGATCTACATAGCATCCTTTCTTGATCCTTGAGCGGATCAGTATACGACGCGTTCATCACCTGCAGCCTGAACACCTGCAGTGTCGCGGCAACGCCAGCACGAAGTTGTTTCGGAGCTCGTTGACCGTGACGATGTAGAAGGCGAACGAGCACCCGAGGAGGATCAGCGTGCGCATCGTCGTCCCGTGGGCGGCAGCCAGCGTGGCAGATGTAGGTCCCGGAGCTCGAAGCACAGCTTTGCCCCCAGCGCGTACGCGAACGCCTCCAGGTTCGCCTCGGGGAAGACCTCCTCGATCGTGCGCCGCTCGAAGAGCGTGCCGGTTACGCCGTGTATCGTCAACTCGCGCAGGGCCGGCGTGGGTGCGACGAGGCCGGTGACCGTGGAGGCCGTGTCTTCCTGTTGGCCCTTGCGCTTGGCTTGCGGACCTTGGGCGGCGGGGCAGCGAGGTCGCCTAAGAGGCGGAGGGCGACGGTGTCCTCCGCGCGGACGGACTCGAAGAGTTGGCGTGCCCGGGCCGAGAAAGAGCTCGTAGTACGCGAGCGGGACGCCGTCCGCGCCGCCGCCGCCGCGGGGGAACATCGCGCGTTCGAACTGGACCGCGAGCCGGTGGGCACCTGTACATACGCAGCAAACCGGTGTCCACATCCAGCGCTCCGATCAGCACCGTAATGCGGGCCGGAGGGAGCGCGCTCGGCGAAGGGAGGGACGCACCGCGGTGGAGGCTCATCGTGTTCTGGAGGTTGAGGGGGAGGCCCTGGCTGGGCTGGAAGACGCGGAGGCGGCGGAGGGCGGTCATGCGCGCGAGTGCGAGGTGCAGGTTGGAGACGGGGTTGTACGTCTGGGCCGGCGGGGGGCGGCGGAGGATGGGCATTGAGGGAGGGAGGGGGAAGCGAACGGCCGGTCGGAAGGTTGGCACTTATGCAATCGCACACTCTATGCTCACCTGATCGGCCTGGGGACGGGTGGGCTCTGTGCGCGCGGGGCAGAAGACACGGCCGTCGTTCGCGACGTCAGCCCACTGGACGAGCGCGGCGGCCTCGGGCGGGGCGCGGATGAGGAAGACATGGACCTGGTGCTCGTGGCGGAGGGAGAGGTATCGCCTGAAGGACGGGCCGACCTCTGAGGCGATGGTGGGGCAGGTGCGCAGGAGGCGGAGGTGCGCGCTGGAGGGCTGTGTGCGGCGGCGGACGCGCTGGTGGTCTGTGAGGAAGAGAGCATAGACCTGGAGGCGGTCGAGGAAGGCGGGCATGCGGGTGCGGGGCGGGCGATCAGGAAGCCGTATCGGGCAGACGCCGGGGGCCGGGGCCGGGGCAGAGGCCGCTCGAGTGGGCGGTGGCTGCGAGTCGCGCTCACCCTCAGCAGCCACCTGGACGGAGTCTGCCTCGCTGCGTCCGCCCACGCATCGCAGAGGAGGTGCAGTCGAGGCCTGTGGGCGTCCCGTCGCCGGTCCTGCGCGGCGCGCACTCGCAGCATCGCCGGTGGCCAACACAATAAGAGCAGCACAACGTGGCAGCCTCGTCCTCGTCCCCACCGCACCCTTCGGCCCTCCCCCGTCCCCCGCGCCGTCTTCACCCGTCACTCATTTCACTCGGCCCAGCTCGTCCAGCTCCCCCCACCCAGCCCCGGTGTTTATCCGTCTCTATCCGTCTGCTCACCATCCGTCGCGGAAGGCTCGCGGTGCTCCCAGCCGCCCGCAGACCCTTCCTGCGCTCCGATCCCCAAAGACGTCGAGCCGCATTCACCACGGTCCGCGGAAGCTCGCGCGGGCGACCTGTCCGAGCGTTATTACTTCTCCACCCTCCTTCTCGTCCACTCTCCTTGTCGCTATAGCCCCCGCCGTCCTCCGGCCTCCCACCACCCGCTTCTCGTCCCTCCCAGCTCCCTCCGCCTGCTTGTCTCATCTCTCTCCCAGCCCCGGTCGCCGCCATGCCGGGCACGACCCAGTACGAGGTCCTCCTCGACTTCACCAACGACACCCACGACGCCGCCACCGTCCAGCTTCAGCGTGATTACGGCCGCAACAACGGCGCGATCTTGCTCCTCAAGCCCGGCGAGAGCGTCACGCTCGTTCTCGATGCAGGTCCGTCCGTCGCGACGCTTTCCCCCGCGATTTCGCAGAAGCTGACGGCGTACGTACGCGCAGGCTCGGTGTACAAGTACGCGCTCAAGACTCGGTCGAGAGTCGCGAACGTGACGTGAGTTTCCCAAAACTTCGCACTCACCCGACGCCCAGAGCCCTGATCCCAACCCTCTCGCAGTGCACGAGCATGGCGCGACGTCAGCTGCACCGTCTCCCAGCTGTTCCCCGCCGTCGCGACGCACCCGCCCGTGGTCCCGACCGCGTTGAACCCGCTGCGACCGGTGCAGGGCATCACCGTCGACCACCTCTGGCGCGACATGCGCTTCTGCATGTGGAACGACGCGTAGCCCAGGTCCCCACGCTCCGCCGTTTGCGCTGGTCGAGTATTGCTATCCGGCGTCGACCGTCGGCCGTCGTCAAGTCGGATCGAAGAGGACGGAGATATCACTGAGAACGAGGACGTATCATGTAAGTTGAGGCCTGGACGAGGCACGGTGACGACACCTGCCTTCGTTCCGCCACCCGCCGACCTCGTTGCCGCATCGCTAATCGTCCGTCTGCGCACACAGAATGCCGGCGATTCAGGGACGGCGCGTGTCCTACTTGCCCCCCCATTACGCACCGCGCCCCCCCTCCCGCGCGCGTTGCCAGCCGGCCAGCCCGCTGCGCTGCGCACAGGCACACCCACGCGTTTCGCCGCGTGCGTGTCTCGTGCGGTCGCGATCTGTTTGTCTGTTCGCCTGTCCTTCTGCCTGTGGGCGCGGACAGCGAGTGCACACGCAGGCGATCGATACACACTGGACCCTTTGGATCAGTATACGAAGCTTGGAAGCTCGCAGGACGAGACCCGGCGCGCGCGGCGCACACGGCGATCGCGTGCGATCACGTTGCAGCGCCAGCGCGCGCCTCTGGACCCGGACCCGGACATTGTGTTTAGATTATTCAGGCCTCACTGCTTCTGTAGGTTGTAATTGTCGCGCGCGGAGACGGGCGTGTGGCTGGGGAGGCCACGCCGTCGCCGCCAGGTTATATTATGTCCGATTAGATCCCGCACGAGGCGGCACGCCGCCAGGGGTGCGAAGGGTGCAACGATTGTCAATGTGAGCGGGTGACGTGCCTACGGAGGGCCTTACACAGCGGGGGGCAAAGGTAGTTTCCCCGCGCGGCGCGAATGCGGGTGAGATGCACGGGAGCTTGTCGTTCCTTCTGCGCTTGACGCCCGCCCGCAACGCCGCTTGTGCGTGTTGCAAAGTTCAAACGTGGCGCGCGCAGCCCCCGTATATGTCCATCGGCCTCGCACCTCGGCCTCACAGGCGTGCGGCGTTACGTCGCGAACGCTGTCGTACGCCCAGGCGGCGCGTGTTTGCCGCGAGGCGCGAACCACCGTGGGCGGAACGGTGGGCTGTGCGAGCATCTCGGCCGCACCGGCAGGACATACATTGCTGAGGGGCGCGGGCGAGGTGCTGAGGCCTGAGGTTTGGGAATAGGCGGTCGAAGGCGATAGGACGGTTGCGCGTGCTGTTGGTCCGGTTCTCACCGTGAGGGGTGGGGAGAACGATCGTATCTAGGCTCGCCAGAATAGCCTGGGATGGGCTCGGGCTCGCAGTACGATCGCGGGACCGAAGCGAGAGTGAACAGGGGTGGTATTAGGTATTAAGCCCGCCGGGATCCTCGCGTCGCTAGTAGTGAAGAGTGTACGATCGAGCGGAGATCTCGATGCGGGCAGGATTGACGACGGTGTACATGAGGCGCGATCGTGCTGAGGAGCTCGGAGTCGAGATCCGAGCAGTTACGGTTATTACAGCGGCGCGGCGATAGGCGGATGGTCTGCGGCGGAAGGGCTTTCACATCTGACCTATTCCTGCGGGCCGTCGGATGGGTGGGCCTGTCCTGAGTTCATGACTGCCGCTGCCATTCGTGGAAAGCACTGGGGCCCAGGGCAGTTCCATGAGATCCTTCGTGCCTTGTATAGCAGACCTGGCTGTCATGTGTAAGGTCTCAACGGCTCATCGGAGTATATGTGAACACCAAGGGGTAGAGTTGGCAAAATCAGCGTTCACACTAGCGGTCGCAATTGGATCTCGGCCAGCGTATAGATTCCAGGTTTTGCCTCTGTTCAAATGATGGTATTAGAATCTATTTGGAAACGCGCCAGCCTAAGAAGCATATGGAGGACGTCAGTCACTGGTACATCTTTGAATGGGATGACCGGTAACAAAAATGCGGAGTGGTGGGGTTTGATCTTGACTTACTGAGTCCTGGATGAACTAGACTGATTGTGGTATGTGTCCACCAAGGGCACAGTGAACGAACCGGAGAAACGACGATTGGCGTCCGCAGCCTCCACCTAGCCGCCATTCCTTTCGACTTGCCCTAAACACTCGAAAGATCACATGACGCACATAAGCGTCTCACACCATCCGCAACTACATCCAATGAACAAAGACTTCTCGCAAACACGACTGCTCGTGCATTGTTTCGGTTGATGAGTATAATGTCCATAGGCCATTTTTTCCTCTTATCTGAACTCTGGATTCTTGAAGACTTCCGGTCGTTGACGAGTGACGACGAACGTTAACACTGCAGTAAGTGTTCACTTTGGGAAGAAGCAAAAGTTGTTCATCCATTGACGCACGCCACTTTCTTTGATGTACAGGCAGGGAACAGTCAAGAAAGGTAATGTAATGTTCTGAAACGAGACTCATGTGGCATCAGAAGGGAAGCATCTACGGCAAGCTTAGTAGTGGCAGATGTATTTGCACCGTGCTTGAATTGGGTCGAACGTGAGCGGGGTCGAGCAATCCGACGCCGCTTAGCATGTGGAATGACCAAGCTAGGCGAGCAAACGTGCGTTGCGTGATGAAGAACCCCCCGACGTCCGACCATATGATATAAGAGGAGTAAGAGGGGCCAGCCCGCTCTTCCTTCGCCCGTATCCTGCACCTCTGCCTCGCTCAGCGATCCACGATGAAGACCAAGATCACTATACTCAAGGGTATGCTGGCCCTGCTGCCCATGGTGGTGGTTGCGAAGCCCGGGGTGGACCAGCAAATCGCGTTCCTCGAAGACTCAAATTCGACTTTGCTGCAATATCCCACACAGTTCACACAGAGCATCATGCCGAAGAATATACATTCACACAACGACTGTGAGTGGATTTCATGCCTCCGTGACGCGCCCACGTGATTTAGATCTTCACATTGTACATGCAGACTGGCGCGATGTCCCTCTGCTGAGCGCGCTGAGCTTCGGAGTCGCGAGTGTGGAGGCGGATGTGTCGCTGATCAACGGCACGCTTTATGTGAGTACTTGGTGTGTGCTTGCGACGGGATCGGCTTGGTGACACAGAGCAGGTGGGACACGAGATCCAGGCTTTGGCCAAGTCGCGCACGTTGGACTCGCTGTACATCCAGCCATTGGTGCAAATCCTGGCCATGACGAACCCGAACACTTCCTTCACGGCAGAAGTGACAGGCACCCCGAAGTGAGCGAACGCGTGCTTTCATGCCGAAATGTGGGCACGCGACTCACCGTCTTTTTATAGCGGTGTCTTCGACACCTCGGGCGGGACTTCTTTGCACCTCCTCATCGATATCAAGACCGACGGGGTCGAGTACGTGCTCCTACTGCAGCCACCGTGGCCACTTTGTTGACCGAGGGATGCCTCAGGGCCCTCCCCTTCATCCTGGACGCCTTCGAGCCCCTCCGCTCGCGCGGCTACCTCACCACATTTGCCAACGGCGTGCTCACCCGGTCCGCGATAACCGTCATCGGCACTGGCAACTCCCCCCTCGAGCAGGTCAAGGCGCTCGAGCCACGCGACTACTTCTTCGACGCACCGCTCACGCAGCTCACGGATCCGTCGCTGAACACGACCTGGGACGCTACCCTCGCGCCGATCGCGTCGACCGATTACGAGACTGCGGTCGGCTGGAGCGGCATCGGCAACATCTCCGACGAGCAAAGCGCGAACCTCACGCGCTTTATCGCGGACGCGCACCAGCGTGGCATTCAGGCTCGTTTCTGGGACACCCCTGCCTGGCCGATCTTCGCGCGGAACAACATTTGGAGGGTGTTGGCAGAGGCGGGGCTGACTGGCTGAACGCAGACGACCTCGAGGCCGCGAGCTCCTTCTGAGTACCAT
>NW_025954529.1:0-24872 GCF_022376455.1 Epithele typhae | reverse complement strand
ACGTTTGTCTCTCCTTTCTATCATAATATCTCCGCTCACATACAGCGTTCCTGGTTACAGTACTTCCAGAAACTTCACGTCCGCCGTTAGCTGCCGCCGAGCTTGCCCGTTCCCACGAAGAGTTTCGTAGTAGCGTCCCACAAAAACTATCTCGGCCGGCATCACTCGATGTGGATGCTGTGGAAGCGGATCGAATACCGTCCAAACTGCAAAACGAGCTCACAGAGGCAGAATATCAACTCTGGGACGAACTTCGCGTCTCTCAAAGCATTTCACCATACATGGTCGACAAAGTCGGTGCTCTAGTAGACAAAAGCCGCACTCTTTGCACATCGTATCTCGACAGGACACGTCCAACCGCTCGGCTTTACAACGAGAGCAAGGAGTTACTCAAAGCCATGGGGGTTCTATGCATCCAAGCGAGCAAAGGGGTCGAGGGTGAGGCCTTGGCGGCCTCATTGGTTGCACATGGCATAGCGGACGCTGTCGCTAGTGAAGACACTGTGAGTGAATTTCCTCAGATGGCATTGTCTGCTGAATTTGACGGATCACAGGACGTGCTCATATTCGGGGCGCCTCTGGTCCGCAACATCGCCAACGCCTCCGGTCCCCTCGAGGTCATTTCAGGCGAGGATGTTCGCAAATCCTTGGGACTCACTTCGGCCCAGTTTGTCGACTTCGCTCTTTTATCCGGCACTGATTTCTCCAAGCGGATCAAGGATATCGGCCCTGTCCGCGCGCTGAAGCTCATCCGGGAGCATGGCTCCATCGAAGCGATACTGAAAAATGAGAAGAAACTGAAGATTAGACTTCCCGCTCCGTATGAGGTGTACATGCGCCAAATCCGACAGGCGCGGCAAATGTTTGAACTGCCGCCTTTGTCGACCGATTTAGTCCTCGTCCCACCAACATCCGACGAAGAGCAAGTGCAGGCCCTGATGGATGAGTACGAATTACGCCGATACGTACCCGACGACACGGACTATAGCTTCGAGCTCTCTGGCAACTACTTTTCGGATGATCCATCTGCGAGCTCGGAATGATGTCATCATAGTGGGTGGACCCTCGAACTTGTGTTCCACGAGGTTTATTCTCTATAATCTCTCCATAATGATTGCCATGACTCTATCCAATGTATTTCTAAAGTTTAACTGTTACATCACTCTGAGCGCCGCGACGCCACCGATTTGCTCGCGTGAGTTCAAGGCCAATCTTGCCGCGAGTCTATCGACTGTCGCTCGCGTCCAGGTCCCTGAAACATTTCGGCGACCCGCAGAAGCCACTCTCGTCGCTACTTACCGTTGCCCGCCCTCCGCCTCGACTTTCAGACCACGCACAGCCGGTACCGCGTCAGCAAAGCATCCAAGGCCGACTTGAAGTGACGCATCGCCGAAGCGAAACGCGTCGCCTTAGGTCTCTGCCCGCTGTGTTCGCGCGGAAAATTCCTGCACCCGGTGTCCTCGCGCTTTCGTCTCTGTGACTGAACCAGGTGTATGTGCTTGAAAACGCGGGTCCTATAGTGTAATTCGGCGTCTACATAACAGATTCCGGCGTTCTGCTTGCCGACTGCCCCTTGCCTCCTCGCCGGATTCCCAATCCCCTTTACCTCATCTTGTTTTCACCCTGGCTTTCGCCTTCCCGGGTTGCTGCAACGCCCTGTTCCGGACATCACCGTCAATTAATCCCGGCTCTCGAGCAGTTTGGTGGAGGCTGTACCCACCGCGATCTCCCGGTGTGGCTCGACTCAGAAGCCGACTTGAACATCTCCACCCCCGTCGTGATAGGTCTTGTGCTAGAAATTGCAGTGGGAGAGTTGGCGAAGGCTGTGGAATGAACTGCGGAGGTGCGTTGCTATATGGTATGGATGGAATATCTCGAATCTCAACCATTTGCGAACCATAGCGTCCTCTCTTCTCTCTTCTACCCCAATCGCTTCTACCCTCACTGTGAGCGGATATCCCAAGACTATCAAATCTACGAACGTCGTGGTCGGAACCCGGTAAGTCTGACAAATATCGGTCCCTCCCTTCAGGCCACTGAGTCCTATACTCATGCGGAAGCGGACAGACGTGCCGTATGAACATTGAACAACATGGCTCAAAGTGGATATTCGGCGCAATATGCCCAGGCGTCCTATAACTACCCTACACCCACCTCTCAGCCTCAGTCACCACAAGGATACGACATGAGGGCTCAGCATCAGTACCCACAACACTTCCAGCAGCCGTCATACTCGCAACCATCCCCGAACTTTTCCCATCCCTCTGGTACCCCCCTCCCCAGACCACCCTCAAGGATGAACTCACTCCCTTACCCTCCGCCTCAGTCTGCACCAGTACCTCGTCCTCTTTCAAGAGTCAGCACTGCTCCCCATCCCGCTCCACAAGCTCCCCCGATGCAGCGCCCTCCGTCTCGAGTTGCGCCCTCGCCTTACGTCCAAGGACCTCCTCCTATGCAACGACCGCCGTCGCGAATCAACCCAGTAGCATACACGCCTGTGTTAGCCGGGCCTATGACCTCCCCCCACCCACAGCCTCACGGGCAGTACTTTCCCCCCGCTCTCCTCAACCATATCATATGGCACCTGCGGCCAATCCCTACCCATCTCCTGTCTCGCCTCAAACTACGCAAAATGCACCTCCCCAGAATGGACGGCGTCCTCTCCCCGATCCCCGAACACTGCCCGCCCCTTCTGGCAATAACCAAGTGTTTCCTACTCCAAGGTCGTCGCCTTCCCCGCAACCTCACGTGCCTACCCATCGTCCAACGCAGTCGGTTCCGAGTGCGTTCCTACCTCCCGCTCGCCCAGTTTCCGTGGGTAGAGTTCCATCCGCACAGCCGCCAAATGTCAATGGGTTCTCTACCACGTCTACGAGTCCACCTCGTCCTCTCCCATTACCTCGAACTGCTGGAGCGGTAGAGCAGATGATGCATCAAACCCCACAGTACCCTCCTCCGAGCCCAGTGAAACGAGCCCTTCCTCAACCCGCCCATACAGTCCACAGGAGCAGAATACGAGGAATCCCCAGCCTGCACCAGGACAGAACTTTGTCCCCATGTGGAAGCGAGCTCTTCCGCAGCCAGGTGGTTCGTCCATTGGGCCGTCTGAGTCGTTATCACAAGCACAACTCGCCATGGAGCGTAGAAGCACTGTTTCCGGTCCCCTATCTCGACCGCTGCCTTCACCTGGCCCAACTGCCTCCAACGCCGTAGTAAATCATTCGCTCGGTCGCACCGGGACTCTGCCTCCTCATCTGCAGCTGCAACATACACCCGCGCCTGCCCCCTCGCGCCCTCAACTTCCTCCTCCAAGGTCTCCCCGAACCCCGCTCACCGTCAATACTCCGAGTTCCAACGGGACTGGGCCGTCTCGAGGTGGCATGCTCGTGAGCGATCCCGCACACTCCCTTCCCCCGTTGCAGCCCCAACGTACCCCCTCCACCCCACCCATCTTCCCCGCACCCGCAACATTCTTCTCCATCACCTATGAACTCTGATGACGATGAGGAGTTGACAAATGCTTTGCTTGAGCGTCGTCCGCGTTCAGTTAGTCCGCAGTATGGCATCCGAGAATTACCGTCGCGATCCAATCAACTGGTACATCCTCCTAGCCAAGTTCCGACTCCTCAGTCGCCTCGACGTCAATTGCCATCGCCCAGTCCATCATCTCCCAGCCACCAGAACGACATAAGCCTCGCTTCTCGGATGGCTTCCATGGATCTTCAACGTTCGATGTCACCTTCCCCGACCTTCCGACCAGGTCACGGGCACTCGCATTCCGTGTCCAGTGTTACGTCCTCGAGGCCGATGCCTCAACCTCCTGCTCAGTTGCAACAGAATGGATGGCCTGCGACGTTGCCGCCCTTGCCTAAAGCACCGACTTCGACCAACTGGAACGGGCCTCCAGCTTCCCAGTCGGCGTTCGCCCAGATGCAAGCACGAGCACTCCCAATGCCCGCGCGGTCGAACACAACTGCTGCGACGACTTTCCCCCGATCGCCTAGAAAGACGGCTCTCGATATGAGTTTGGATGATGCACCTCCCCCTTCATTGCGCCGTTCTCCGGCACCTCTATCTTCGCTCCCGCAGGCGACTCAACAACAGCCGCAATCTCAGTGGGCATCACAGCAACAGCCTGTTCCATCGCGTTCTCCTGTGAGATTCAGTTCACCATTGCCCGCTCCGCCGTCGATGAATGCACGAGCTCAAACGGCCCCCACAAACACGAGCGGGCATCTACAAAGGACTCCCTCAGATGCGACGTCGGTTTTCTCGCTGTCGAACTTCCCTGCTCCGCCTACTGTAGCCCCACCTCACCATCCAAGAGCACTTTTGGCGGATCTTCTCAGCCGAAGGCACCAGTGCAGCAGCCATCACCGATGAACTCGCAATTCGGGAGGTCGCAGTCTCCGGTGAAGTTTCAGCCTCAAAGGCCCGCACCTCAGCCTCCGCAGCGCTCACTTCTATCCGGACCCCCAAGATCTCCTTCCCCGCGAACGCCGACGTCGACAGCGACGAAGACGATGCGAACCAACCCCCTGTGGTCACCATCTCAGGTTCGAGAGACTCGCGTGATGACGCGCCACCGACCCTTCCCACCTTCTCATTTGGTGGCGACGACGACATCGACAACGAGCTGCCCAGCATCAATATCGGTGGCGCAGTCGACGGCCCTTCACCCCCGCAGATCTCACTCTTGGGTGATTCGGGGTCTTCGCCCAGGAAGAACCAGACGCAGACGCGCAAGATGCAAGAGGCGATATCCAACCCACGGCTGGAGGCGGCGAAGCGCAGAGGTCTCGTATGTGGCGGATGCGGAGGCGCTATCATCGGCCGCATCGTGAGCGCGATGGACATGAGGTGGCACCCGGGATGCTTCAGGTGCTGCGAGTGCGACGAGCTGCTGGAAAACCTCAGTTCGTATGCGCACGATGGGAAGCCGTATTGCCATCTGGATTACCACGAGGTACGTCTTTGAAGCTACCTTATTCCGTAGAGACGCATCACTCAACCTTCCCTGCAGCTGTTCGCGCCGAAATGCTACCACTGTCAGACTACGATTGTGGACGAGCGGTTCATCACTCTCGACGACCACGAGCTCGGCAAACGGACGTACCACGAACAACACTTCTTCTGCGCGGAATGTGGAGATCCATTCCTGCCCACATCGGACCCTGGCGCGCCCTCGCGTACATTCGCTGGAGATGGCGCGTTTGCGGACGACGACGTTGGCTTCACGGTATACCGTGGTCATCCGTACTGCGAGTCGTGCCATGTCCGGCTGCGGATGCCGAAGTGCAAGAAGTGCAAGAAGAGTATCCGTGACGGGATGCAGGCAGTGGAGGCTCTGGGTGGGAAGTGGTGCTGGGAGTGCTTCACTTGCGCCGTGAGTTCCACTTATCATTCATCCTTGCAGTAGCCTGACATCGTTGTGCAGAGCTGTGACAAGCCCTTCGACAACCCCGCATTCTTCCAGCGCGAGAACAAACCCTTTTGCGAAAACTGCTTCAGTATTATGATTCGGAACGAACTATAATGAACTGTCCCGGTATCCGACCCTGTGTTTTTCTCATTTCTGTGCTTCTGTACAGCCGCCGTTCACGCACGCTGCTCATAACTTATGACCACTCTCTCGCAGGGTTGCACAAGTACAATGCTCACTCCCCGTCTGTTCCTCCTGTCACAATGTTCACCGGCCCACTGTCCGCTTGCGCTCCCCTACATTATCACGCAGCATCCTGGATTTCGTAGACTGATGTATCCATGCAGATATGCTCTTCACTTCTGTCGCCATCCTGTATACTGACTTGTCAGTGATTATGATATAATATTGCTCCCCTCTCAATCGGTAGAGCTCCACTCGATGGCTACAGCACGGAGATATCGGCGCACATGTCCGTCAATGATGCATGAGATTAGATACAGACATTCACTGCCATGTATCATGCATACACATCTAATAAGACACCAGCATGTCGTGCTAAAAACCCATCCGCGCCGATGTGCGTTGAGAGCAGCAAAGGACATGTTGACAACGCTGCGCGAGGGAGGACCTACAGAAGCCGCTGCCTAACCCGATCCGCCACCACCGCGAGACGGACTTTTCCTCCTCCTTCCTCCTCCGTCGCCTCTTTCTGAGGACGCTTTTCACACGCGGGCTTGCGCTGAGCGTGATGTCCAGTGATGCGCAGCACTGCTCATTTGTACTTGTCGCCGACTTCGACATCGACAGAGGCGCACAGTTGACATACCAGTTTCCTCAGCCTCTTGGCCTCGATGAAGGGTGCGTTCACCTGCGACTGTTTGGCACCCAAGCTCATTTTCTTACGCGTATCTTCTGCAGAATCCTCGCCAACCTTATGCTCCCCGATGGCGCGGAGAGACAACCCGCGGACTGGACCGTGTTCTTCTTGAACCAGACACCGTTCAACACCATCAAGCCCATACTGGCCCTCGAAAACGATGACGCGGAGGACACGGAGGTCGAGGGCCGAAGATGCTGTATGTTATCAACCTTGTGCGGACGAAGCTGGATAAGACGGTGCGGAGGTGAGTGCCCATGCACGGCTGTCCGACTGGGTCTTGAAGGAGAGCAGAGGTGCCACAGTCAAGGCCATGGCGATATGCACGAGATACCCCTTCGTCCAGATCTTCAAACCCGTGCTGCTTCTCGCGCTCGACGACTACTTCATGAACCCGTCCCAAGATTGCCTCGCCCGCCTCTTCGACGCGGTCAACGCGATGGACTTTGCCAACATGCCCGCCCTTTCACGCTGGGAGAAGATTATCCTCCGCAACACGGAGCGGCAGGACGTCCTCCTCGGCCGCTACGACGACCTCGCCCCCGGCTCGGACCCCACTACTGCAACGCAGGCGACGACCGCGTTCCACCCCGCGCTCCCTGGCCACAGGCCAACGAACTCGGCGGACTCGCGCGTCAGCTTCGACGATGCCATGCGCGCGGGCAAAGGCTTACCTCCCAAGAACGGCTCGGACCACTCCAAGGCGGCGGGCTCAGCGCGGAGCCAGGCGTCGCCGTCAGAGGCGTCGTTCTCGCTCGACGGGAGCGCGGTTTGGGTGGGAGACGAGAGCGGGCTCGACCAGATGGGCTTCGTCCAGAACGCCGCGAGCGCAAGCAGCACGAGCGTGAGCACAGGCGGTACGCGGGGACGGAGATCTGTCGACGCGTCCTCATCATCATCGCATGGGACCTATGGGAACACGCCGTCGTTTGGGGGAGCGGCATCCGCGGCTTTGAAGGACTCGCACTTCTTCCATACCGCGATTAACTACAACGAGCATTTGCTGCCGGTGAAGGTACCACTTGGGACGTTCCCAGAAGAAGTAGGCGAGGTGAGTTCCCATCTGTCGGATGGTTCAAGGATGCAATAGCTGAGGGGCACGAGTAGGGGTCCTTGACGATGCTTTGCACAACATTTTCCCAACACATCACAACCATTTCCGGCCCACAGCATCCACATCTTCATACTAACGGCACACTCACTCCTCCGGTCATCGTACTATTCAACGCACTGATTACGGGAAAACGCATCATCTTCCTCGGCCACCACAAACTCGCGGAAAACGTATCAAATCACGTCCTCGCTGCCTGCGCTCTGGGCTCGGGGTGCGGCATCATCCTCCGAGGATTCATCAAGCGCGCTTTTCCTTATGCGACGCTCATCAATCGAGACGAATGGGAGAATGTGTAAGTACATATCTCTCTCTCTTGTCCTTGCTCACCGATCCGTGCTTTTCAGCCCCGGATACATTGCCGGCGTCACCAACCCGATCTTCGAGGCAGCAGGTTCATGGGACCTGCTTTGCGACATCGGCACGAACCGCATGGTTGTCCACAAGGACATTTTCGCCAACCACCCCGCGTTATGGACCCCCGCTGCAAACTCACTCATCTCCCGCACGGGCACGATCAAGGCCGAGCAGTTGCTCGGAGAAGACGAAGCCGTGCGCGGGCCGACCAAGGACGGTGGTGCGGCACAGAAGCCCGAGTTCACAGGCCGCCCGGACAGCACCGACAATGTCTTCATTGAGGACATCCTCAGCGCGATCGCGGCGCACTACTCAGAGGCGCACGTGCGCGCGAAGTTCGCAGAGTACGCGCTCCGCTTCGTACACGTAGCCTCGAGGTACGAGGAAGACGCTCTCGGGACGACGGCGATTGGGTACCCGACCGCGGCGTACGCGGAGCGGGCACCGAATGAGCGGCCGCGGTTGGGGAGTGGGCCGTTCTTTGCCGACGACGGGGCGGCGGGGAAGGAGCTCGCGGCGAACGCGGGGCGGATCGAGGCGTGGCGGAGGACGGAGTGTTACAAGCTTTTCCAGGAGGTGGGTCGGCCGTCTGACTGGACAGCGAATCGTGCGCTGAAAGAACACACAGGACTTCACACACACCATGTCCATCAAGCCTATCGCGGCGTTCGACTTGTCGCACCAGCTCGCCCGCCTGCGGTACGCGCGGAGTATCTCGGATAGGGAAGCAGAAGCTATCTTCCGGTCACTATCCGAGAACCTCAACAGCTACGACCAGGTGACAGAGGTGAGCAGCCACGCGCGCCCTGGCCTCATCCCCGGTCCCATAACACCCCGCTCACCGGCGGCCCGCCACAGCTCCTTTCGTGGCTCCCACCGCACCTCCACGGCCTACAGCCGCTCAGCTTCGGGCTCTTCCACCAGTCCGAGGTCGTCCGCGAGCTCACCGTCGACCTCTTCAACCAGCTCCGGGAGCATCCCGTGCGCACCTCCTCCTCTCTCCTTCTCGCCGTCTTCGCGCTGACCTTCGGCGCAGATCGGCGTGCAGTACCTCCAGGCGCTGAACCACTTCCAGCGGTACGCGTACGTCCGCCAGGCGCACGCGCGCGAGCTCCACGGACGTGACTCGAACGCGCTCACCATCCCCGCGACGTCGTACATGTCCCGCACGCCGTCGAACCGGAGCGTGTCGAGCCTGACGAGCGGGTAGCACGCTGTCATCGGAAGTCGGGAGCGGGACGCTGTCGCAGTTGAGCGCGGCGGGGCCGAACCCCTCGACCCTTCAGAGGGCTAGCCTCGATTCCTACGGGCGGGGAGTACGTAGGAACACCGCACGGCGTGCTCAAAATACGATGGTCTCTCCGTAGCCCGGGGTCGCGTGGGCGTGGTGGGAGGTGGGGCACATGTACGAGTAGATTCTTATTGTTTGATTATTACGAGGACTGTAGCACAACACACTCTGGATACCCAACCAAGACTTGCTGTATCTACCTGCCCCTCGTGCTGACCCAAGCACCCGCCCAAGTCACGATCCCCCCCGCCGCGAACCCCCAAGAACCCGCGAATGGGACCCCGTCATCGCCTCGTCAACACCAACGGCGCCCTCTCCGGGCTGCAAAAAAACGACCACCGTCAGCACCGTAGGCATACGAGACGGAAGCGCGGCGGGCTCACTAGATCGTCAGGCTGTGCTGGCTCCGCAACAGCCGCGCGGCGCGCGCCTCGCGCGTCTCGCCCGCGAACCGCGCCTCCTCGCGCACGGTCACGCGGAAGCGCGCGACGAGCAGCGTGAGCGCGGCGACGGCCTCGGTCTCCGCGAAGCCGCGGCCGATGCAGCCGCGCGGGCCGCCGGAGAAGGGCAGGAAGGCGTCGCGCGCGCGGGAGCCGGGGTCGAGGAAGCGCGCGGGGCGGAAGCGGGAGGGCTCGTCGAAGTACTTCGCTGTGGGGGCGCGTCAGTGGGTGGTCGGGAGGATGTGGGGGCGGGGGATTAGGGGAGCAGAAGGGAAGAAGGGAGGGAGGGGAGGGGACGCACGGTTGTGGTGGAGTGAGGGCGCGCAGAGGGTGATGTAGGACCCGCGTGGGACGGGGATGGCGATTTTCTCGCCAGCGGCGTTGGTGGTGGTGAAGGTCGTGTCTTCGGCGCTCTGCTTGGGGATGTCGACGACTGGGGGGAACCAGCGGAGTGTCTCGTTGAAGACACTACGGATCGCAGGGGCGAGGGTAAGGGGATGTGGAGCAGCGGCAACGCGGAAGGAACGTACGCGAGGGAATAGGATAGCGAGCTAAAGTCGTCATATGTCTGAGGAGAGGGTTGAGCAGTGCATCTAGTAGAGGCCGTTGGTGAGGGGCGTACCGGCTCCCTGCCTTCTGGAAGGACGGACTTGATGTTTTGATAGAATGCCTCCTGCTCCTCGGGGTTCAGGGCGAGAAGGATGAGAGCATATGCAAGGGTATGCGCCGTAGTCTGGCAGTTCATAAGGTGAGCCTTGGATCGTCACATAGGCCCTCGGTCCATACCTCGTACCCGGCCACCAGGAAAAGGAACACGTTTCCTGTGGTAGAATATTAGAGATGTCTGGCATCAGTTGGGTCACCGGACAACGCACCAACGAGTTTCTCGTCCGTCAACTTCGCTGCGCTATCGAGCTCGTCCTCGTTGGCATCAAGCAAGTTGCTGAACAGGTCGTAGCGCTCCTCCTTCGTCTTCGCCGCTCTGCGCGCCTCGACCATCTCTGCCAGATAGAGCTGTGCAACCAGCGATAAGCGTACGGGAATCGTTAGGATAAGGAGAGTTTGGTGTACCTTGATCTCTTCGAAGGCGCGTATGAAATGCCTCATTGACGGCGTGCCCCAGCGCAAAATCCAGTCCGGGAAGAGAATGCGGAGGAAGAGACGATGCGATACTTCATTGAGTGCGTCCTGACAAGCAGGACAAGTGTAAGCATAGCATATGCTGCTAGATCGGAGTGTAAAAATGCCTTGAATGTCATTGAGTGACCTTGGGGAGCGATCGAATCCTCGTTCCAAGATATCCTCCGCCCGAACCCAGCCACACCAATGACGAGAAGGGTAATCTGGAAACACACGCGCCCAGGCACGGAGCCATCAAAATCGCCTCGAGCGACCCAGAATTTAAACACTCACGCCGACCGTAATGTCCATGGCGTTGTCCAGCTCCACCACCTCGCGGTCGCCCCATACGTTGTGGAAGAGGTCGTGGAGGATGAGGACCGTCTCGTCCCACACAAGCCGATTGTTCTTCTGCTCCGAAAGGCCGTCAGTCGTCGTGCTTACCGCTGGTGGATGTATGCGCAGCCAAGCGGAGGAAGACCGACCTCCGAAAACGCCGGAGCTGCGATCTTGCGCTGGCGCTTCCACTCATCGCCCTCGGTGACGAGGATGTTGGAGCCAAAGGCGGCGAGTATGTCGTAGAACTCGAGCGGCTTTGGGAAGCGCGCACGGGCGCCGACAATCTCCTGCAAACTGGTGTTGGCAACAGGGTAGGCGTTCAAGGGGCTACCTACCTTGGCTATGGCGGGATCGGCGACATAGTACGTGACCTGAGGAGTAGGTAGATAGTTGACCTGGGGCGCACACGATTGTGAATGGGTCAACAAGTCGGCGGAGTGGACGGGAGGCGGAGGCATACCGCGGAGACGACGTCGACCCCGGCTTGGGCAAAATCTTGATATTTCTTGTAGAAACTTCGCTGCGGACCGGGAGAGATGCCGGGGACGGTGAACGGGAACCAGAGGAAGCGGTCGGAGAATATCGTGCGGAAACCTGGCCAATCTCTGTGGAACGCAGGAAAGAGATGGTGGGCCGGAATGCGAGAGGACCAAAAGAGGGAGCGAGTCAATACGCGACACTTGGAGACCAGTGACTTGGTGGAGGAGACGCACCCGATGGACTGGACTGCCCGCCGAAAGCCAAGTATTTTGGGGACAATGTAGAAGACGGCAAGGCCCACGCCGAGGGATACCAGCGTTTGCGTTTCGAACATCCTGCTCGCGACGGCAAGTCAAAGCGGAGACGGAGGGGGTAAGGAGGAGCAGGACGGGGGAGGAAGGAAAGTGAGGGCGAAGGGGAGGATGTGGGGAAGACAGGCGACGGGACGACGGTGTCCAGGCATCGCAGCGAAGAGACTCGTGAAGCCATCGAAGCTGCCGTGAAGTGGGAACGGACGCTCGGCTCCAGCGGGTGCGGCTATCCGGGCGCGGCTACTTTGTATGGCTGTCCTGATGCTTCCTAACTGCGTGTAAACCCTTGTGAGACAGGCCAATGAGAATGAGAGTGATGTAAGGGATTTCGAGAGGGAACAGTTCGTTCCCCTCATGCTCCACTGTGCGAGCGTCCGCCCGGAAGATGCTAGGCAAGACGCGATCAGAGGTTGCGTCCCCGGACGGTCCGCTTGAGCGCGAAACGGCGTCGCCAGAGCCCTCTCTCGCCAAAGCGTTGGTGGTGCGCTTTGGTTGCGGGTGGATGCAATGTGGGGGAGGAAAAGAGGCCCGGGCGCTGACCCGCACTTTCCATCCACGCTTAGTCAGCACTCGTTCGTTGCTCACATGCACAGCGGAACGGCACTCATCGCAACCAGTTTCGCATAACGCTAGCGGTGCCTATTCGCGACATTCCAGTAGCCTGCGCCATCTCTTCTCCTTAGCTTCTGCCTCCTTCAGTTCCTTCCCAAACGCCTCTAGCACCGCCTGCTTCACGTCCCGGTTTACACGCGCGCCTTCGCGGATCTTGGTCAGAGCCACAAAGGTTTCCAGTCCGAGCGGTTCGACCTCATGCATCTCCAGTGGCTGAGACCTCGTCGCGAGCGTGACGAGGGACCGCAGCAGCCACTCGTGCACGACATACTCTCGCGCGAAGACGAGCCACCGGACCCCGTCGCTCGGATCCTCGGGGTCGCGGTACACGGTCGAGATGCTGTTAACGGCGTACTTGCGGAACGCGGGCATCTCCCAGCTAGTCGAGAGCTTGAGCACCGAGCACTCCCTCCGAGTCCAATCGTCCTGTCTGTTTAAAGTTGGCCGACGCATAGGATCGGACGTCCAGCGAGCCCGGCCTCCATCGCCCGAGGCGGCCCTATGCCCCCCGAATATTGGCTGCAGTACATCAGTGGATCGAAAAAAACGGACGAGCTTTTGGGAAAGCACGCACAAAGCGAACATCTTTTCCAACAAACTCCGAAACTCTTCTGTCGTAACATCGTTCAGTAGGAGTGGATGCTCGTCCGAAGACCCCTCGATGGGTTCGTTGGCATTCCCAGAGTTGCGCGCGAAGCGTTCGCGGAAGTACACCGACCCATGTTGTAACCGTGAGCGAGGCATCTTGAAGAGAGTATTCTGAACCTGTGAAGAGGTGGTCAACGAGGCGCACTCTAAGTTCACACGACAGATCGCACCTGGAATACTACGTGATCCTGATAATACATCTCGTCCCTGATGATGCGGTTGTCTCCGTTGGGAGAGAGTTCATGTTGACCGTTGACAGTCCCCATGGCTTGAAAGTGATGTAGTGGTGACTGGGCTAGAAGGCTGGGGAAGTGATGACTCTCACCAACGACGAGACCCTCTTATACCTGACCAATATCTGGCGCTCATCAGTGCTCCTGCACCATTTGAACCATTCCTGATACACTTGACACGCAGCACAAGTCACCCGTACCCTCGCTGCGGTAGACAAATGAATATTAGGTATTAGAATGGGCCAAGTCGTATGCAAGAAGTCCGGGTGTTGGACACGTGTACATGCTCCATTGCCCACGCTCTGTCCGCAGAACCACCTCGTGTGTAAACTCTCCAGACACGGCTCGTCACGCCGACGCAAACCACTCGTCATCGAGAAGTTCCGCTGCGGTAGCCCTCTCTTCGGGACGGATGGCGAGGCAGCGGCGCAGAAACGCGGCGGTCGCGCCCACCTCGTGCGCCGACATCTCCTGCCGGATGTGCGGAAAGTTCGCGAGCCAGTCCTCGAGCGGGCCGGAAAGCGGCGGCGGGAGCCGCTTCAGCTCTCCTACGACTGAAGTTGAGCGGGCGACGCGGAGGGAAAGGGGAGGCGGATGGCGCACCGTCGGCGGTGAAGTACTTGTCGCGGGCTGCGCAGCGGTCGAGGAAGTCGCGCGGGAAGGGCCCGAGGTGCTCCGCGATGCGGGCGAGGTGGACCTCCACTTGACTGAGCCTGGGGGTGCGGGAGCACTGGAAGAGCGAGGAGCCGGTAAGGGTCTCGAACGCCTGTACACCAAGGGGGGCAGCTCAGTCGCTGTACCAAGTTTCTACGGGACGGCCTACCATGCATCCTAGTGACCAGATGTCCGATGGTGTCGACCAAGGGTGCGCCAGGATCACCTCGGGTGCGCGAAGGGGGGATGGAGTAACGTTTTCTGTTTCTGGGGTAAGGTCATCGAGGAACACGGCTGCAGCAAAGTGTCAGAAGGCGCCAAACGGCGGCGGGCCATGACCCAGGGGGATCCACTCACATCCACCAAAATCTCCCAGAGACACATCTATGTTCTCGACCGATGGATCAAGTCCAACATTCGGAAGAGGCTGGGTCTTCACGGTCACCGATGGGCCAACCCACTGTTTGGCGTATTCTGGAGCGTGGTTTTCCGATGGGTGATCATGCAAGTAGCGCTTGAGATCGTCGTGACCGATGTTCAGCTTGATGAAGAGATTCGATGCTTTGACATCTGCGACGGCGTCAGCTTGGCAGACGCTTCCCGGAAAATGATCGCACCTGCATGCACGACCTTCATCTCCCTGTGCAGAAAATCCAGTGCGAGGAGCGTCTGGCGCATTATGCGCTTCACCACTGGCAATCGGAAGCGCGCATGGAGTTGCCCCGTCTGGAGGTCGTCCACAGTCGATCCGTACGGCGCCGTCACGATGCAGCGGTGGGGGCCGTACTTGCTTTCGGCAGTAAAGAGAGCCAGCGGTTCCACCAGATGGCAAAATCCAGGGTGGTCCTGGGTCTCGCAGGCTCGCAGCTCACGGAAACGGCGATAGATCGCGAGCTCGGCGGAGTCTCCGCGCGTCGCGAGGATGGTCAGGACTTTGACCACCACGTACCGTTCGCCTCCATCCCTGCGTGAAACGTGAGTTGGAGCAAGAAGGCTATCGTCTGCGGAACGCACCTTCGGTACAGCGCAAGCCAGACGTTGGAATAGGCTGCCCAGCCGATCTTTCGAACGACCTCGTATGTGCCCCCATCGTGGTCTTCGAAGACGTGTCCGATCTGGACGGGAAAGTAGCCCGCAAAGCCGCAGTCCACGCTCATCATGTGGGGCTCTTCGTGGCAGCGGACTTCGATGGGGTCGGAAGGGTCGCCGCCGAGGAAGACAAGTCTCCAATGAGACGCGTCGGGGACGCGGGTGCTGTGCAAGTGTCGCGCGTTCCATCGACCGGCGAGTCGGGCGGGGGTACGAAATGAATTCTTTGCTGAGATAACATGGCAGGCGGTTGAACCGCGAGCTGTACGGGGTAAAACACCAGATGCTTGTCGGATTGCTGTTGCAAACCGTGTGGGTATCACTGATCGCGATTGCTAAGTTCTTGTCGCGCGCCACAGAAGTAAGAGGAAGTACTCACTAGCTGTCCTCAGTTCCGTGGATTCTGTCGCGAGAGAGAGATACAGCGACGACTGCGCTTGAAGTGGCAGTTATGTATATGTGGATATGACTAGGTCCTAGTTGACGTCAGAGTTTCCGTCAAGCTCGAGCTTGTGGAGTGAGAGGATAGCATTGTCTGACGACTTCTTGCCCCAATGTGCACGGGGCATCCTGCTTTCTGCGGAAAGCCTTCATGGGAGAGACGAACGAGCCAGCGGGCATGTTGGGTGCAGTGAGTCGGAGGTGTGAAGGTGAAAATGGGACGCCGGATCGTCTCAGAACAGTGGACGCGAGTTGCTCCGGAAGGGGCGGGCCGTTGCTCCACGGATCCGAGAACGGGCGTATGTAACTTTAAGTCGCGGCGGCACGCCGACTACGACGAGGCTACTAATACTACTGCCTTGCCTTCTGCCCTGTTGGTCTTCTCTCGCCAGCTTTGCATGCGCTTCTGCTTCTCCTCGACACCGCGCTCATGTCACGCTTCATTCCCACCCCCGTGCGAGGCCCGCCATATGGCGCAATACCCAAGGCTGCCCGGTCCGGTGGCGTATAAAGGTCGTTAGAAGTTACACCGGGTCGCAAGGATGGGCCCTTCATCGTCAAGTGAGTGTGATGTTTCGTGTGCTGCCAAGTGCATTCTTTTGACGGCATGTCTGGTGCCAACCAAGGTCATAACGCGGACGCCGCCTCCGGTGACCAGAAGCATATCTGCATCATCGGATTAGGACCTGTGGGCATCGGTGCTCTCAAAACCGTCAAAGATGCTCCTCAGTTCAAGGATGGAACGTGGAGAGTGACTGCATTCGAGGGACGTGATAACATTGGTGGCATTTGGTGCGTCTCATGCTCACCTCGGCAGCGTACCCATGGGCTAACGAACGGACTTTGTGCAGGTACCCTGCACCTGCGGACGAGGATCCACCTCTCACGGCTCTGTACGATTCCCTGACCACTAACACCCCACATCCGTTCATGTGCTACTCTTCCATGCTCTATCCACCCGACACCCCAATATACTGTCCAGCAACCACTGTGCTTCAGTACATCTACGACTTCTCTGCGCGATTCGGCCTTGAACCGCACATCAAGCTCAGCACCCGGGTCACTTTGGTTCACTGGAACCAAGCCTCATCGGGGTGGGACGTCACTGTGGAAGGTCCGGCCGGCAAGGAGACTATCCCGTTCGACCTTATCCTCGTCTCGAATGGGCACTTCCGCGTCCCTCGCTTCCCCCAAACGCATGGCCTTGCAACGTGGATCTCCCAGGGGAAAGCCACACACACGGCTTTCTACAGGAGACCGGAGACATACAGGGGCAAATTACTCGTAGTCGGCGGCGCGTATAGCGGACAGGACGTCGCAGCCGAGACTCGACCCTTCGCGTCCGCGATCATTCATTCCATCACAGACGCGACCCCCAAGGACCTCGATGGTGGCAAGTTCAAGATCCGCGGTCGCGTCGCCGAATATCTCGACCCCGCCGAGGGCAAGATCGTCTTCGAGGACGGCTCGACGGAGAGCGGGGTCGATCATGTCGTCGTCGCGACAGGCTACCAGTTCAACTTCCCATTCCTGTCCGAGCCAGAAGTTACTCCCACCACACCCGTGCCAGTCCCCCCATTGCCCGCCGCGCTACACAACACGACCTACCACCTCTTCCCCCTGGCGAAGCACATGTTCCCGCTTGTGACCTCCTACCCCCCATCAAGCCTCGCCTTCCTCGGGCTCCCCCTCCGTGTCGCGCCGTTTCCGCTCGCCGAGGTCCAAGCTCGCGCCGCCCTCCAAGTCTTCGCGGATCCAAGCACCCTCGACATCGCGCACGAGACCGAGGTGGTGCGCGCAAGGCACGCGACGTTCCTCGCCGAACACCGCGGCGACGTGCGCGCCGCGGCGGACGCGTGGTTCCGCTTCGGGTTTGAGGAGATGTTCGACTACCGCGACGAGCTGTACGAGTTCGTCGGGGACCCGTACCGCATCCCCCAGGCGGAGCGCCGGCTGTTCGAGGAGAAGGACTTCCTGCGCGAGCAGTGGCGGGCGATCGAGCGCGATGGGGAGGCGGAGGAGTGGTTGCGTGGTGTCGGTGCAGGCGAGGACCCTGTGCAGGAGTGGGAGGATCATATGTGGAAAGTTTACAAACGCACCGTGCCTTCGAGCGAATGAGTGCATAGATGATGTGTCTTCAGTAGAACTTGTATCTCATGCATCACTCTGTGAGCGGCCAAGCTTGTGGCCCATCGCGTTGCGTGCGAGCGATGTGTCTTTCAATGCCTTGAAATCACAGACGGAGCACCGAGTACTGGCCACCACGTGATCGCGGCACACGACGCGTTACGCGCGGCGGCACGTTTGTGCTTTGCTTTTCATCTCCATGCTCCTCAGTCCCAGTGAGGGTCCCTCCCGTCTACAAACGTCTAGATACGTCCCCACGCCACTCACATATCTAGACGTATATAGACGTCCAGCACGGTCGGAGGACGTATTTTGAATCCGTCTAGAAACGTCTGCTCAGATGTAGACGTATTAAATCCGTCTGTATCCGTCTGTATATGTTCGAATACGTCTAATTACGCGCTTGGTACTGGACACGGGAAGCTGCCCACGGTCATCGGCCCGTTCCACCCGCCCTCGCCCCGCCCATCGTCGCGCGCCGTGCCAGTCGTTCGCCCACACCCGCCCTTACCCACTGCGTATGCAGTCTTCCCTAGCGAGATGCGCCCCGCACGTTTATACCTGGCTGTCGTCCCAGTGGGTGTGAGATTGATCAGCGAGAACAACGAGGCAACGCACCGAGGACACATCTGCGACGCCCCGTAACGTCCTTGCTCCCGCTACTCCGACCGCCGCTCCGGCTGCAGAACGATTTGATTGCAGAGTGCGGAGTCTCGCCATCTCTAGAACAGATACTATGTCAATAGGTCGTGACACGGATGAGTCCAGCACTTACCGTCCGTTGTGGGTGCTTCACTAACTTGTAAAATGCGTCAAATTCTTCGTGAATCCCGTGATGCGTCTTGTACCACAGGACCGCACATTGGTCCCTAGGACTAGAATGGAAGGTGAACACAGATGCCAAAAAGGAAACGGACTCTACCTGAGCTTGGCCCTGTCTGCAGGCACCGGCGGCCACACAAACTTCGAGGAACCGGAGGTTTTCTTGGTGCTTGCAGAGACGTTCTTCGTGGAGGACCCCGCACTGTGGACGCACCTGAGGATGCTCTTGGGGTCGATGATGAAGAGCCCGCGGAGGGCGATGCCCTCGTCCTCGATGAGGGTGCCGTAGTTGTGTGAGATGGACATGTTGCGGTCTGCGGTGGTGAGCAGGAGCTTGAGGCCTTGAAGTCCGGGCCGAGACCGACCTGCTTGTGCAGGGACGTCGCCCAGGCAAAGTGCGAGCACTGCGAGTCAGTCGAGACACTGTGGGGCTAGCATGAGCGGCTGCGGACCTGGACTCGGTGGAAGGGGAGGGGGACGGAGTGGGAGGTGAGAAGGACGGACCGAGGAGGTGTTGATGGTACGGGGGAGAGGACGACCTCTTGAAGAAGCCGTCGACGACGGCACTCGCCTTGAACGCGGGCACGGGCTTCTGCACAGTGGCGACTATCGTTGTGTGTGGTTCGCAGGAGAGGGAACTATGCACCGTGGATGGCAGGAAGGTGTGAGCGATGGCATCCGTCATGAATAGTGGGTATATGCGCACCTTCGACCACCCAGCTGCTCATTCTAAGACGACCAGGGTGGGTACTATGCACTCTCTTGCATGCCTCCAAGACTAAATCCACGTCGCACATGTCAACAAAGAAGGGCGTACACAGCTGTGTTCTTAGATTGCTGAGGATGAAATAGACGAATGGGAGAGGGAGAGGTGGAGGTGGTGGGCAAGCCGCGCGTCGCGCCAGGCGCCAGAAAGTCACGACGTCATCGGAGGCTCGGACCATTCCGTGGTTCACGTGATGAGAGCAAAACTCAAGAGAAACAGCTGCAGAGCCAGTGGCAGAAGGAAAATTTGTGTAGCGAGACACATAGCGAGCTCTGCTCTGTGTTTGCGTGGACACGCGCTGAAGCGCTGACAGGAGATACTGCTCAGCATATTCTAACGTCATCTCCGGCGCCTGAGGGGAGCTTATCATTTGGAGACGTCCCACGACGTTTTTCATCATATCTAGACGTCTCTAGACGGGAGCGGTCCTCACTGGGCCTCAGTCCCCACCTCTTGAACCCGCGCAGGCCATTTCTTATGCCACTTTCACTCTTACCATTCCGCTCTGCATGTTTCTGTGAGAGTATTATGGCCCGGAAAGCAGCAAGGTGCGACCTGTTGATCTCAGCTCTGCGGGTGCGCTCTACATGAACTATCACGTTACGTCCAGATGAATCCACACAACAATAACCGTCTCCTCTTCCTCTCGACATCATCCGCAGAAATCCTCGCCCACCGTTCCCATTGCTCTCGGTGAATCGAGGCACGGCACGCCCTCGGCTACTGGCGCGGTACCCCAAGTCCTACTGCGTTTTACGACCCATTCCGCCAACTCAAGCTTTCGCTCACCGCACTGCTCGAGGAAATCAAAAACGACATACATGTGCGCTTCGACCGCATGGAGAATGCATTCGAAGCTCTGGAAGAGCGCGGAGAGCGGATCTGACGAAGACCTCGGGGAAGCCGGCCGCGGCGAGAGATTTGGAAGGTATCAACGCTTGTGCGTCCGATAGTGGATGCTGGAGCGGAAGCGAACTCCGAGCCATTTCGAGGCGAGTGCTCACCCACACTGGAGGACATGCACTCCGTGACACGATTGGAACTCTACAGTGTCAATCATGGATGTCCCCGCTTCTGTGTACACTGTGCAAAGTCCCCACACCGCGAGGTGGACTCCCAATGACATATACATGGCAGTGAGTATATGCTTCATCGTTTTTGCGAGCCTCGCTTCATGATATGCGCATAGATCTGTTCCTCGAGTCAGCCCACGATCGAAGCTGCCTTCGGTGGCGACTCAAGGTTGGATTCTGTCATCGACGAGTAGGAAAGAAAATTTTACCTGAACAGCGGGAGTTCATCCCAAATCTTGAGCACGGTCGCAAGTCATCCGACACATACACCACAAGTCCATGATGTTTATCTACAACGCAGACCAACTGTCCCTCAGTACCAGTCCACTCGTCCACACCATCGTTGCCAGGCATCACATCTCACATTGCACCCTCAAACGCGAAGGTTTCCTGCACTCCGACGCGCTCCCCAGAACGCTCATCACAAAAGCCTTTCGGGTGTGTCTCTCCCGCTTCGTCCTCAAGCCTTGCGAGCTTCTTCACCACAGATACGATTGGTGCGACTGGCTCTCGCCCCAGCTCTACCCCATCCCCGCGCTACTCTCAGTCTCGCCGATGCCATCTCTTTCCTCCCCTCCGACGAGGTGATCGAGATACTTGACCAGTCGCCGCAAGTCTCTCCTCGAACAATAGGAAGTCTCTTAAGAAAGGCCCCATGAACCCCTCACCGCCTTTTGTTCAAAGCACTGCAAAGCGCTGCAAGACGGCAGGCGTTAAGAAGATCGATGCCTCTGGTGCAAGCGTGAAATGATCCTTCACGAGACCGCTGCCGCAGGATACACGATCGCTAGGCTACTGGCATCGTCACCCGCATTCAATTCGTACATGCGTTCTATCCAGGTTGTACGGATGCTAACCTTGTACCTTTCGTCATACTACGATAATTCGCCACTCACTGCTTGTCGAGTATAAATCCTAAACGATCACCCATTGCGGCTCCTCCACCATTTACGTACGCATATAGCCGATGGGGTTTGAAACGCCACCCACTATAGCCGCTGTCCAGACTCGGATATTCTGTCCCTCTTGACCTCGAACGCTCACCATCCTTCTCCCTCCACGGGCCAACAGAGCGGTGTCGGTGATACTGGGATGACAGAGGCTGTTGAACGGGAGGGAAAACGCAAGATAGTCAGAGACGCGTTCTACTACGACACCGTAGTTTTCCAGGTAAGGGTCGCGATCGTATGCTCGCGCGAAGCTACATCAATACTCATTGTGTCGTATCAGGTGAAGAACACGCTGTTCAAACTCTCTCGGCAGAAGATCGCAAACGAGTCGGAGACGTTCCGAGAACTCCTCTCCCAGTCCGCACAAGGGGGCTCGGACGAGGAGCCCATCAAGCTCAAGCGCGTCACCGTTGCCGACTTCCGCTCGTTTCTGGCCGTGTTGTTTCCTGCGTGAGTTCATCTTTATGGTGCAACCGCCTGGGGCCCCTTTACCAACCGAAGAGGGCTCGGAACAGGGAATGCAACCGACCCATCAGCAAGTCGACGGAGGAGTGGAAGTCTGTATTCGACCTCGCGTCCAGGTGGCGGTTTCCGTCCATTCGAGCGATCGCCGCCCGGGAGCTCGAGCCCAAGATCGAGGGGCAGAACGCGATCGCGTGGGTGCTCCTCGTGCGGCAGTGCAACGTCCGCTCCTGGCTCGTCTATGCCCTCACTGGGCTCGTCAAGAGGGAGCAGCCGCTCGACGCGAAGGACATTGCGCCGCTCAGAGTCTCGACGTTCATGGCGTTGATGGGGTTGCGCGGAGAGTACTTTAAGCTCTCGGTCGAGGCGAAGAGTCGGTCGAGGAACCGTTCGGAGCTGGACGAGGCGCTGAAGGACGCGAGCGCGAGGATCCAGGGGAGCGTTCGTCGGCGGTTTTCGGACGAGCTGGGAAAGCTTGATGAAGCCTCTGCGGCAGGAGAGTTTGGACTTCTTGACGACGGGTTGACGAAGAGGCGGAAGCGGAAGGCGGAAGCGGCCCCGGAGGTGGGGTCGAAATCGATAAAACTGGAGGAAGAGGTACTTTTGGTCGAGATGTGAACATGAATGCGCTATTCAGTGCTCATAGTGCCCATTCAACGATTGACAATCCAGCTTCGGAAGAACGCAATGGCGGACTTACGTAACATTGCCTGCCGACTCCCTGGGCGCTACTCGCCAGCTGTGCATCCGCCGTCCCGCCCTTGACCAGCCTTGACCTCGAAAACTCACCATGGGAAAAGCTAAGCGCGCTAAGCTAAGGGCCCGCGAGGCAGAGGCTGCTAAGCCGCACGAAGAACTCGGACGAGTCGTCAAAGACAATACTTTCTACTACAAAATGGTGGTGTTCCAGGCGAGTGCGCGCCGCAAGTTCGTCTGCTGTGTCAACACCGGCCATGTTTATACTGACGGGAGCGTGCAGGTGGAGAACACCCTCTTCAACCTCCCGCGGGACAAGTTCACCAGTGACTCCAGGGTGTTCCGGAGCCACCTCTCACAGCCCGCGTTCAGCTGGACCTCCGACGACGACCCCATCCTGCTCAAGAACGTCACCGTCGCCCAGTTCCGCCCGTTCCTGCAGGTCCTCTTTCAAGGGTACTCCTTTTTCGAAAGAGAGCCGTCTTTTTTGGCCCTGATGACCAAGTGCTAGGAACAAGAACCACCCCAACCGACACGGCCTCAACTTAGCGCGGGAAGAGTGGAGGTCCGTCTTCGACCTCGCCGCCAAATGGCGCTTCGCTGCCATCAAAAGCCGCGCAGCCGAGGAAATGAAACCCACGCTCAACTCGTGCAGTCCCGACGATTTCGTGGCATGGGTGCTCCTCGCTCGAACACACAACGTCGGCTCGTGGCTGGTTCAAGCGCTGACGGCGCTGGTCGTCAAGAGGGAAGAACCGCTCGACACGAAGGATGTCGGGCCGCTCGGGATCCCAACGGTCATGGAGCTCACAAAGCTCCGGGAGCAGGACTTGAAGTTGTCTGCGGGGGCGAGGCGGCGTCGATCGGAAGCGGCTGTGGAAGAGTCGTTGACCTTGGCTGGTGAAACGATCGAGAAGAGCGTCCGTGAGTTGTTCGCGCTCGAGATTGAGGGACTACGTAAAGCCACTTCTTCGGGAGAATTTGGACCTATTGATGAAGGATTTATGACAAGGCGGCCGCGGAAGAGGGATTCGGAGGCGGCTCAGCTGCCAGAGGCGGGGTCCCAGGCAAAGTCGTTGAAATGCGAGCCGGATATAGAATTAGACTAAATTGAAATGGACATGCGATGACATAACCTTTCAGACACAAACTCAGTTGACTCTTGCAAGCAAGAAGAGGCAAGAAGTCAACAAGAAGTTGCTTGAAGCTGCCGTTGATGCTCGGCCCGGAGGACGGCGCTGGCGGGCCGGGTCCACATACATCGGATGGTTGGTGCCAATTCGCACAGGACCCCGAAAACCCGCCAAACGCCCATAGGCGGAGGTGCGCCGAATCCGGGCCCTCCGGGCCCGGAAGCTTAGGTCCCTCCAGCGCCGAAAACGGCCCCATTCCCGAAGCCTTGTGTGCCAGTTGCGCCGAATCTGAGGCCTTGAGGCCCGAGGGGTCCTGTGGTCGGCCCACAGCGAACTTCATGAACCCAGAAAGCGGAGCCGTTCACGGCTGTTCCGTTGCAAATCATCTGTCTCACCTTGATATGGGCAGTGACGCACCGATACCATATGAGTTTCTGCTTCAGCATGGGTTGACGATGGTCCACGTCATTGCATCGCTGCTCAACGCATTCTATTCCTCGCATGGTGGAGTGGACATTCTCACAGCGGCGAGTGGACTGCTGAAGCGGGCGTCTAGCACTCCAGGTACTGTACCATTTCGAATTGATCGAACCCCCGTTTGGAGCATGACGGAAAGTTTGGTCGGGTGGATTCGAACTTTGACCGGGCCGTCCGTGACGGCCCGGAAATTTCGAACCCATCATCGACTTTTGGGCACTTCTACGCCCAAACCGAGCGGGCGCTGACAAGCGCCCGCGAGACGCTTTCGAACTTCGGCCTTGTGAGCCGTGACTACCCCCAAAATTTCGAACTTTTGGTCCCTCTTGTGACGCGTGACGTTCGATTAATACGAAATGGTACAGTACTGCTCCTTGTCCTGCCACGAAGAAGAGGAAGATTAAACTTCAACAAATAGTATCTACACGCGTTGCACATGCTCTAGAGATGTATAAAGGCATTTCAGAACTTCTGACGCGATTTTGACGATTTTCTAACCAAAATTAGCGGATTTTTTGAGGTCATATCCGAGGAGGGCCGAATTTGAGGCCCCCGGGTGGAGGCTACATCCAAACCGCCGAATCGGAGGCCCCCGGGCCCCGGGGGACCGCCGAATTCGACACCCCCAGGGATATGGGGGTTTGGCGGGTTTTCGGGGGTCCTATTCGCACGTTCCCGCCTCAGGCTCAGCGCTCAACTTCGTCAACGCTCACCATGCCGCGTGTCGAGCAAAAGACCGACACTCCTACGCAGTCCCGCAAGAGCGCTAAACGCAAAGAGCAGCCGGTCAGAGACCCGACGTTCTACTTCGAGCATGTCACGTTTCAGGCACGTAGTCGCCGACGCGTCTCAAGCTTCCATCGTTGACGATTCTGGCTCGAAAACCTACAGGTGGAGAACACTCTATTCCTTGTCCCCCGGCGTCCATTCATCACGGAG